>NW_006922610.1:101888-108089 GCF_000298275.1 Orycteropus afer afer
GGGAGCTGTTGCATTGTGGTAAACTGTGGTCAATGTCATGAGACAAAGTGTATGTGAACTGCTGTATGGAATGTGAATCTTCTCTGTAAATCTTCACTCAAATCACAATAATAATAATAAAAAAAAAGATAAAGAAAAATAGGACCACAATTTGGGCCTCTATTTTATGGCAAGGTCTATCAAACATAATAAAATTATTTGGGTGAAGTGAAAGCTAATATACCGAAAGCAGGTCAACATAATGCCACTAATGAAATGAAGGCATGAAGAGGTGCACAAGAGGTACAGAAAACAAAGGTAAATACTATTCCCTAAATATTTCTGTATTATTAGTAATAACAAACATTAATATACAGGTGTATACCTAGGTAGACAGACAAGATGATCATGTATGGGCAGCCAAACAGAAATATACCCATGACCATATGTAGTTTGGCAGATGATATTTCTACATACCTATGTTTACGGGTTATCAAAATATCCAGGAGGTAACAGGGGGCAAAGTTATGTTAACTTCTTAGCCATAACCCCGCACCTTGAGGGAATAAGTTGCTAAGCCTCACTTAGGGACCATAGTTTGTACATCAAGCTCAACTGGCATAGTACACAAAAATATTATTCTATATCTTATTTGGTGAGTAGTGTCTGGGACCTTAAAAGCTTGCAAACAGCTGTCTAAGCAAGACCTCTCCTCATCTAGAGCACAGAAAAGTAAAGAAAATCAAAGATAAATGGAAACAATTAGTCTAAATGCATAGTAGACCATGGGACTCTCAGCCTGATCCTGAGACCAGAAGAACTAGATGGTGCCTGGCATCAATGACAACAATTCAGAAAGGGATCAAAATTGGAGTCCTGCATAGAACAGGAGAAAATATGGAATAAAACTCAAAATTACAAAAAGACCAGGTTTACTAACCTTATAGAGACTAGTGAAATGCCTGAGATTATGGCACCTAACCACCCTTTTGGCCTAGAATTGAGCTCACTCTCATGACTGAACTTTCAGTCAAGCAATAGTCAGGGATTAGAGGTGAACAATTGCACCAAGGAGGTGTACTCTTTAGAACAGTCAGTCATGGGAGATTAGAAAGGCAGCAACAATGCAGGCAGAAATCTCAAAAGGCAGGAATACCTACATAAGAAGAACATAAAGAAAAGGTAACCACAGGGCAGAAGTGAGAACAGAGTTGTTACCTTCTGGGGATTTTAATTAATTTAATGAAATAAAACATGTATGAACTGTTAAAAGGAAAACGAATTTGCTCTAAACTTTCATATATATGTATATGACCAAACTCACTGCCGTCAAGTAGATATCAACTCCTAGCCACCCCTCCTTAGGTTTCTGAAGTAGTATCTCTATGGAAGTATATTTCCCAATCTTCCTTCCCAGGAGTGAATAATGAGTTTGAACCACCAGCCTTCTGGTTAGCAGTCAAATGCCTTAGGCACTATGCCACCAATACTCCGTGTATGTATATATACTGGTGTATACATGGGGTACTAGTGGCATAGTGCCTAAGGCATTTGACTGCTAATCAGAAAGTTGGCCATTGAAACCCACCAGCCACGGAAGGAAGATGAGGCAATCTCCTTCCATATATATGTATATGCATGTATAAATATACTCAACCCATGGGGAGCAACATTGACACTTAAAATATATATTTAAGTATTTTCTTAAAACAAGTGTTGATTGTATGCCTTGAAATGTTTATTTTTATTAAGAAGATAATAAAATGTACTTGGAGATACTCCCTCTCAAGGGGCTTCCTTGTCTCTGAGAAGCTATTCCAACCCTCTCTTCTGTTGTTTCTGTAATATATGTGGATAATTTAGTAGCACAAGTGCATAAGTAAGATTATCTTCAGCCAAATCTATCCTTGGTCGAGGGTTTTTTCCTATGAGAGAATCACCAGGCCCGTGGGCTCAGGACCACAGTCTCAGGGGACATCATGCTCAATTGGCACAACATAGTGCATAAAAATTTTGTTCTGCATCCTACTTTGGTGAGTAGTGACTCAGGTCTTAAAAATTTTTGAGTGGCCATCTAATATGCAGCTATTGGTCTTCTCTTGTCTGCAGCAAAGTAGAGTGAAGAAAATCAAAGTCATCTGGAAACAATTATGCCAAAATAAGACAGACCATGAGGACCTCGACTTCATGATCCCAAGACCAGAAGAACTAGATGATATCCAGCTACTAATGCCAACTACTCAGAAAAGGAACAAAATTAAAGATCCTGGATACAGCGGGAGGAAAAATGTGGAAAAAAATTCAAAAACACAAAAATGACCAGAATTACTGGTCAGGTAGAGACTGGTGGGAACCTCAAGAGTATGGCCCTGGGTTACTCTTTGGGTATAGAAATGGACTCATTTCTATGGATTGGCTCTTAGTCAACAGTTGTTGTTGTTATGTGCTGTCGAGTTGGCCCCGACTCATAGCGACCCCTGCTTGGGTTTCCAAGGAGGTATCACTACAGAAGTAGGATTGCCCAGACTTACTTCTAAGGAGTGGCTGGTGGGTTTGAACCGCCAGCCTTCTGGTTACCAGTCAAGTGCCTTAGGCACTATGCTACCATAGAAAGACCTACATGCAGAACACCTACTCCAGGGAGATGCACCCACCTACTCTAGGTGGATGCACACCTTAGGTGAAGCAGTCATGAGACATCAGAGGGACAGCATTCACATACACAGAAACCTGGACATATAGGAATTTGTACATAAGAAGGACACAGGGAGGGGTTAGTCACAGGGAGGAAAGAGGAGGAGTGATTTTTATGGTTGGGCATAGTAATCGGAGCCAGGAAATCAAATGAAATAAAAAATCTAAATTATGAAAGTGAACTGTTGAATGTAAAAAAATCTGCTTTGTAAATTTGCACCTACCCCTCCTCCAAAGAAAAACAACAAATATTATTTCCACACTTCTTGACAATTTTGAAAAATAATGCAGAAAATTCCATTTGATCTTGATGCCTTGGTATGAAATATTACTTACAGTACAAATACATATACAGCCATTTGCAAATTATCAAATTAAAAATTCTGGTTTGGAAATTTAATAATATCTATTTTAAGCATCCATCCTATAATTAAAATAAATACTAATTTCCAATTTTTGTAAAACTAAAAAAAAAAAATTACTTGAAGAGGAGACTTATTTACAGTGTTTTGATGTTTTAAAGATGTTTTTAGTAAAAAATTTAAATAGAAGTTGAATTCCAATGCTGATATCCCAAAAACAATAAATAGCATATGAAAAAGGAAGACTTAGCTTTGAATCTCATACAAATGCTCCTGCATACAAATGCTCCTTGTCCTGAAAGACAAGACTTTAGTTGTTTAAGACTTATATAGGTAATGAAAAGTTACCTTGTCGGGGTGCTTCTGAGAAGTCCTTTTTGGCACAAACAATTAAATACTCAACTAGTAACTGAAAGGTTAATAGTTTGATCCCACTGAGAGATGCCTCAAATGACAGGCCCTAGTGATCAGCTTCCAAAAGCTCACAGGCTTGTAAACCCTACAGAGTTGCTCTACTCTGCACACACGGGGTTGTCATAAGTCAGAATGGACTCAAAGATAACCAACAACAACAACAAACAAAGGGTTTCCAAAGATGCTTCTAGAAAGAATAGTAAGGAGAGAACTTCAGTGAGTTTTGATATGGTGTTTGCTAAAGTCAAAGAAAATACAGAGAAAATGCATGAAGATTTCAGCATCATCTAAGTTCTGTGGATGCATAATTTTAACTTCCATCTATTCTATTTTAAGGAAAGGCCAAATTACAGAAATTAAAATCTATAGTGCATTAATTAATGTTCTCTATTGAAATCTTTGAAATGTCAGCTTTATTTTTCGGATGTCCTGTCTTAGCCAGGGAAATGTTCTCTCAGAAAAGGTATATTTTCTTGGAACACAGAAATTCACACTAAATCCTCACAAACCAACTGCAGAGGATGAGACAGATTTGGCTCTGGAGCTATTTATGGATACTTTGTTGGAAAAATATCCAGTCTTCTGGACTTTACTTTGTACTTAAAAAATAACAATAATAAACCAATTTGGGTGGTTTAGGCTTCAAAAATCTCTTTTATCATGTAGACATTAGAATTTGAGGTCTCGATTTCTAGTCCTTAAGCTGAAAAAGCCTAAGAATGTTTGAATAGGCAAAATATGTTTCTATTTCCTAGGGTTTGATTAAAACTACTTATCTTCCTCCTTTTTGCATATATAAACCTTGTGAAAGTAAGATGAGGCATTGCTCAAATAATCACATCTTATTTTTAAATATCATAGATATTGTTTTAAGCCTTAGTTCATTTGATGAGACAAATTTCTTCAGTTACTCCAGTGGATATTACAATTCCAATTCCAGTCTTCAGTTTTCAAATATTCACTTGGCTTTGTGTACCAAATGCTTGTGAACCATTTTTTTAGATAGATTGAGAATCATGTTCTGGTAATTTACCCAATTCAAAATAGCTTGCAATGCATCAGGGTACAGACCTTGGATGCAATTCTGTTTTCCAAGGAAAGTAATAAAATCTGCTTTGCATTTAAGACTATGATGTAATGTCTCACATTTGCAGATTATTTAAAATGAAAAACAGGTTTCCACCACTTGGAAACTTATATTTTCATCGGAGTTCATGATAGGCAAAAATATCTGAGGGAAAACCATATCACTGTCAACTGGTGGGCCTGATCAGAGCAGGTGACATTAAATAATTAACAAGTTCTCTTTCCAAACCACACGCCATGCTTTAATTAATATCGTTCCTTAAACTAAGAAGTTGTTTACCAATGCTGCCTCTACAAGCTGACTGCTGCTCACCAAAGAAGCCTCTGAGACATGACTATGCCCAAGGGGTTGCTTTCACTTCATTGTTTATAATAACTACAAACAAAGAGCTGCAAAAGCTCATCTCACCATGAGGCATCCTGACAATCTGCCAGTTTAGTCACCAGTAATAATGAGACTGGCACCAGCAATAAGCTCAGTGCTAATCTAATGAGGGCCTGCTTCATTCCCCTATTGATATTACAGCAGCTGCTAAGCACCCGATGTTTAGGACATACAAACAAGAGGTGTGTCTCCAACCAGTTGAAAGATAATTGCCCCCACAATATGCTCTTGATAGCACACAGAAGCGGCAGCATCTTATTTTTCTGTGAAATTTCCTAGAAATGGAATGTCTTGTCTAGAGTACAAAATTAATGAGGTCATCTGTGCCTACCCTAAGCTTGGAAAAGTCTCAATTAGTTATTATTGTTGCCAGTGGGTTTTTTTCTGTTGTTATTTTGCTTTTTTTTTTCTCCCTTCAGTCATCCATGCAATAAGAACATACATGTGATTTACAGACTTGTGTATATAAGGAACATGTGATGTCACTTCCTTCACTTAATTCCTGGGGTGAATGCAATTATGAACAGATGGGCAAATGACATGATTCCACTGCTAATGAACTTCCCTACTGGGGAAGAGGACAGCGCATTACCCTTTTGTACTTCAGACTCTTAATTATCACTTTTTTTTTTCCAGTGTGATTATTACACATGCAAACATCTTTGAATTTAAGTCATGTTGATGGAGCATTATGGACATCATTAACTGCCTCTGTTCTGGCTGGGAAGCAACGAATGCTTATGAATGCTGAAAATAAGACATCCAGCACAGGCAAATTTGTCTCACTGGATTCCAAAGTAAACATTGATAAAGGGTGAAGATCTTAGTAAACATGTCATTTCTTGGTTAAGGAATAAATATGAAAAAGTCCTTTGTTCCCTTATTTATTTATTAATAAGAGAAGAAAGGGGAAAATAAATAACTAAAAAGATGGCTTCATTATGGAAAAAATTGTGCATTTTAGAATGGTCATGTTAAAAACTAACTGATCCTTCAATTAACCATAGTTAGACCCCAATTTTGTTATCATTAGAACTTATTCATGAGACACTAAATTCTCTACCTGAAGTGTAAAATCCATCCTTGTCAACATATAATAATTACTCTTTCAATATTGTTGTTGTTATGTGCCGTCGAGTCAGACCCGACTCATAGCGACCCCTCCTTGGGTTTCCGAGGCGGTATCACTACAGAAGTAGATTGCCCCATCTTCCTGCCAAGGAGTGGCTGGTGGGTTTGAACTGCCAGCCTTCTGGTTAGCAGTCAAGTGCCTTAGGCATT
>NW_006922610.1:108314-120015 GCF_000298275.1 Orycteropus afer afer
TGGCAGTTTCCACAGTAGTCTGAGAGAGTGAAACAAAACCTAGGTCAGATCCCAATTCTAAAATCTGAGGACTAGATGATTATATAAATATGGTAGTACTCATAAACATTCTATATATACCTAACTAAATCAGGACATGGCTCTAATTAAGATTAAACATGCGTGTGCACACACACACACACACACACAATCTTGTTGTGAAATTGATTCTGACCCATGGAAACTTCACATGTTACAGAGTAGAACCAATCCATACTATTTCCTGATGGGAGTTCTGATGGTGTAGAAGTCAAGGCATTTGGCTACTAACCAAAAGCTTGGTGGGTCAAACCCACCAGACACTCTGTGGGAGAAAGTTTAGTCAGCCTGCTTCTGTAAAGATTTACAGCCTTGGAATCCAATGGGGGTCACTATGAGTCAGAATTCACTGGTTGGCAGTGGGATTGATTTTTATGGAAGCAGATTGCCAGGCCTTTATTACATGGTGCCACTAGGTCCTTTTGAACTGTCAACCTTTATGTTAAGAGTCAAGCACAAACAGTTTGCGCCATGCAGGGATTTATTTTAGACAAACTAGATTTGAAGTAACTTTAGTAACTGGCCTGAATTGCCTGTATTAGAGTAAATTTCATCCTCAGACCCAAAGCTTAATATTATGTCCCTCAGAATTAGAGTTCCCATATTTATTAAGTCAAATTCAGAAACCCTAAGGAGCTCTGGTGGTGTAGTGCCTATGGCATTTGACTTTTAACCAGAAGGCTGGTGGTGCAAACCCACCAGCCACTTCGCGGAAGGAAGGTTGGGCAATCTACTTCAATAGTGATACCGCCTTGGAAACTCAAGGGGCGCTGAGTCAGATCTGACTCCACGGCAGTGTGTTTGGTTTGAGTTTTAGTTAAACTAGAATTTCAGATTTAAAATATGTATGAAATATAAGTATGTTCTATGTGAAATTTGGGGCATACTTATACTAAAACTTTATATCTTATGTCTGAAATTCAAATTTAGTGTTTCATAGGGTGGTCTGTATTTTATCTGGTAAGCCTAATCAGGATAAAAAGGCTATCTCTGATTTTCTAGTTGTCTATAAAAATTTTTATTAGCATCATCTGAAGTTAAATAGTAAAACCATTGTTGTTATGTGCTTTCAAGTTAGACCTGACTCATAGCGACCCCTCCTTGGGTTTCTGACACAGTATCACTACAGAAGTAGATTGCCCAACCTTCCTTCTGAAGAGTGGCTGGTGGGTTTGAACCGCCAGCCTTCTGGTTAGCAGTCAAGTGCCTTAGCCCGTACGCTACCAGAGCTCCAGAGCAGAACCATTACTATAATTTTAATACCAGTCATTTATTTTGTAGAGACTACAGGTTTCTAGAGTATCCAACTTGCCTTTTTTTTTTTTTTTTAATTTCAGCACACTGTTAGCAACTCTTCAAGTGCAGAAAACAAATATAAGGCAAACAAGGAAAATCACTGGGAAAGAAATATCAAAAATGATGTCTAGTTTGTTCCACATACACAAGAAAGAATGTTAGTATGGGAATCAGAAACTTTTCACTCTGAATCCTTAGGCAAATCAACTAACCTCTCTTAGCTTTATCTTTCTGAGTATAAAATGAAATGGTGTCACTTTATAAGTCTTGAGAGTTTATTTAGTCTGAAATAGTATTTGTTTATTATAGGAAAACCACCCAGAATGTCTTTCCCATTTGGCAATATAAAGCACAAGAAAAAAAAAAAAATAATCTAATGAGACTATTGAGTTTAAAATTGTTTTAATTTCTCTAAAATTTGTATAAGTTTTTAGTTTTCCACTTACATGCTTGGAGTTCTTGGATGGTATGAGCAGTTAATGCACACAGCTGCTAACATAAAGGTTTGTGGTTCAAGTACACTCAGAGGCATTTTGAAAGATAGCCCTAGCAATTTCTTTCCAAAAATCAGCCTTTGAAAATCCCATGAAGCACAATTCTACTCTGACACATTGAGGGTCACCAGGACTGAGAATCAATTAAATGTGGTGAATTGTAAGCTCCCGGAATATAATAAAAATACAAACACTTATATTAATTTTCTACTGTTGACATAACAAATATAAAACCAAAAAATCATTATCTTAGAGTTCTAGGGGTTAGAATTTTGAAATGCCTTTCTCTGGGTTAAAATCAAGGTGTCAAAGGGCTGAGTTCTTTCTGCAGGCTCTAGGGGAAAATCTATTTTCTTTCCCTCCCCAATTCCAAGATCCCACTGGCATTTCTTGTTTCATGACTCCTTCCTCCAACTTCAAAGCCAACTGCATAATATATTTAAGTCATTTGTCTCACTCTGACACTTCTGGTTCCCTCTTATAAGGAACCATGTGATTACATTATACTTATCTGAATAGCTCCTGGGTACCCAAACAGTTAAGCACTCTGGCCACTACCCAAAAGTTTGGCTGGTCAAATTCACTCATGGTTGCCTGAGGAGACAAGCCTGGTGATCTGCTTTCAAAATGTCCATACCTTTTAAAACCCTATGGAGCAGTTCTACTCTACATACATAGGACTGTCAGGATTTGGCATGGATTGGTGGAAACCAATAACAATCTGGATGACCCGGGATAATCTTCCCATCTGAGGATCCTTAACTTAATCACATCTGCAAAATTATTTTTCCCATACCAGGCAATATATTTACAGGCTTTGAAAATTAGGACATAGTCATCTTGGCAATCCTTTATTCTATATTGTTTTGTGTTGTTGAGTCAGACCTGACTCATAGCAACCCCTCCTTGGGTTTCTGAGTCAGTATCTCTACGGAAGTAGATTGCCCAACTTTCCTTCCAAGTAGTGGCTGGTGGGTTTGAACCAGCAGCCTTCTGGTTCGCAGTCAAGTGACTTAGGCACTATGCTACCAGAGTACCTTATTCACAAATTCAGTCACTTCCTCAATTATTCATTTAATGTATAATTATTAACACCAATATTTTTCCCCCAGATAATGGAATTGATCTTGAGTGTTATGGATTGTATCATGTCCCCTCAAAAAACATATGGAAATATTAACCACTTTACCCATGAATGTTACCCTGTTTGGAAATAAGTTCTTTCTTTGAAGATATTATCAGCTAAACTACAGAGGTCATACCATATTAGGGTGAGTTTTAAGCCCATTTGAGTGCTGTCTTATAAAAGGGAAGTACAGACATTGAAACAAATATAGAGGAGGAAAGACACCATTTGAAAATACATCTACAAGTCAAGGAATGCCAAAAGACTTTGGGGCTATTGGAAGTTGGAGGAGTCAACAATGGCTCTCACCATAGAGCAAACAGAGAGAGCATGACCCTGAGGGTGCCCTGAATTAGTCCTCCTAATCTCCAGATCAGGGTGTGTCAGGGTTGTAGCCATACTTATTCTATCTGAATACTCAGGTAATAATCCAGGAAGCTGGAGTATATGAAGAAGAATGGGGCATCAGGGTTGGAGGACAACTCATTAACAACTTGTGATATGCGGATGGCACAATCTTGTTTACTGAATGTGAAGATAACTTGAAGCACTTACTGATGAAGATTAAAGATTACAGTCTGCAGTATGGATTATACCTCCACATAATGAAAACAAAAAATCCTCACAACTGGACCAATAAGTAACATCATGATAAACTGAGGAAAGATTGAAGTCATCAGGAATTTCATTTTACTTGGATTCACAAACAAAACCTAAGGAAGCAGCAGTCAAGAAATCACACTTAACATTGCACTGAGAAAATCTGTTGCAAAAGACCTCTTTAAAGTGATAAGGAGCAAAGATGTCACTTTGAAAACTAGGGGGCACCTAACTCAAGCCATGATATTTTCAATCACCTATATGCATGTGAAAGCTGGACAAGGAATATGGAAGATTGAAGAAAAGTTGATGCACTTGAATTGTAATATTGGGGAAGAATACTGAAAATACCATGGGCAACCAGAAGAATGAACAAATATGTCCTGGAAGAAGTGAGGACAGAATACTCCTTGGAAGTAAGAAAGTCCAAGTTCTTCTCACCTACTTTGGTCATGAGGTCTGAAGGGACCATTCCCTGGAAAAGGATAGCATGCTTGGTAAGGTAGAGGGTCAGCAAAAAAGGGAAGACTCTCAACGTGATGAATTGGCACAGTGGCCACAACAATGGTCTGAAGCAAAGCAAGGATTATGAGGATGTATTTTGTTCTGTTGTACATGGGGTCACTAAGAGTTGGAGTCAATTGGACAGCACCTAACAACAACAACAAAAATTTCCAGAACTTGAACACCATAAAATTTTATCCTTTAAAGCCACTGACTTGGTTGCATTTTGTTATGGCATCCCTAAGAAACAGACACAGATAATGCATAGAGTGTGGGCCCTCAAGAATTTCAGTATAAGAAATGGACAGGTAGGTGGCATTAAGTTACAGCTAATAAAGGCTATCTGATATGTGATCATACTGGTGGACAACCAACTCAATGTGAAGGGTGGACTTTTTAAAAATGTATATATTATTAGAAGAAGGAATATATGTAATAATTTCTGAAGGATAGTAAGAACAAGCTTGGTGAATAAGCTATGTCAGGTGATTCTGTAAGAGATAGTGGCATGTGCAAAGGTAAAGAGATAAGGAGACTTCTTAGAGATAATGGTAAATAACTAATTGCTGACTAGACACTGAGGAGGTGTGAGTGGTAAGCAATGAAATTGAAAAGGAAATCAAGGACTGGATCATGGAATGTTTTATATGACATGTTAACGAGAAGGCACAGCAGGTGTTGAGAAAATTGATGTGAATCAATGATGGGATCAAATATGCATATAAGGAAAATTAAGAGTTGTGTTATAAGTATAAGATTGTGTGAGCAGGAGTCAGCCTGATCCCATAGGGTTCCAATGATATCAATATTTCTACTGAGATCACTATCACCTTTACAGAGTAACAATGAGCATAGAGAGAGAAAGGTGAGTTTGAGTGGGACAGACACAATTATAATTAATGAGGATTAGAAGACTTGACTAAAAGATTTCCATAGGAGTTACCATTCACTGAAAAATAAAATATAGAGGAAATGATTATGTTGTGAAAATAATGGGTTAATGTTAGGATATATTGGAGTTAGGATGCTATTAAAATTCAAAGTCAAGCTGATTAATAAACAATTGAATATATGGTGTCTAAGGCTTATTATATAAGGTAAGATCAGCAATATAGATTTGAAAAAAAATTACATAAGCTGTGACAATAGGTGAGGTAATTCAGAAATATATAGAGAATAAGATGAGTAGAGAAATATGATGGAAATTAATAATTGAAAGGACATACATAGGAAGACCCAGAAAGCAAATTGGAGAGGACTGAGCAGAGTGGTAGAAGGAAAACAAATAGATGTCATGTCATGAAAGCGACAGTAGGACAGACTTTTAAAGACCATGGTTAAAAACAAGTATGTTAAATAGCTACCAAAGATTAAATTTGATTAAAAAGCAAGATGCTGTCCCCTGACCTTGCCAAAAATGAGACCTTACTCAAAATAAGCATGTAATATACTTGAGCGGGTGATATAAAAATGAAACAAATACAAAGCAAAATCACACAGAATTGATTCTCAGTATTGGTGATAGCAATAGTTTATAAAGTTACCATTTACAGCAATTGAAAAGAAATCTACTGTCCAACTATTTTGCAGAATAACAATGTACATCTGGCAATAACAATGGTGAAGGTGGTAGGTGAGATTAATGTTGGTTGTTATGGTTAAGGTTATGTGTGAAATTGACTAGGCCATGATTTTCAATAATTTGGTGACTGTGTAATGACATAATTTGGCAGTTACATAATGATGCAATTTGACAGTTATGTAATGATTTAGTCATTTCCATTTTGTGATATGATATGGTAATCCTCCATTTTCACATAACACCAATTTTCACATAAGAATCTGGTCTTCGAACCTAACCATCTTGATAATTAAGGAATGACTGTAATTATCTTAGTCTCGTTTCAAATATAAGCCTTATTAAAATGAATCCAACATTTAGACTCAGGAAAACAGATGTCAAAATACTTAAGTTGATTTTTTTCTTTTTTTTAACTGACAGTTATGTAGCTTTTTTTTTTTTTGTGACAGATACAATTTTCATTGCTTTAAAGATACTCATTCAGTGTTAATTATTTTGTATGAGATTGATCTAATACTGTACCCATTGAGAAATGCAAAAATTGAAGCACAGATAAATTAAATAATTTGCTCATGGCCATTTCCAGTTGATGCTGACTCATGGCAAGACCAAGTGGGCTATGGTAGGTTTTTCAATGACCGATTTTTCAGAATTAGATCACTAAACCTTTCTTCCGAGACCCTTCAGAGTTGACTTGAACCTCAAAACTTTTGATTAGCAGCTGAATGTGTTAACTCTTTGCACCACTAAGGAACACCCAAGATAAAATGTTGTTCGTGTTGTTAGATGTTGACTGGTCTCAGACTCATAGACACCCTATGTGCAAGGAAACACTCCCTGGTGGTGTGTCATCTTCAACATCCTTATAATGTTTGAGCCTATCATTGCAGCCACTGTGTCAGTCCATCTTGTCTTCTCTTTCACTCACCCTCTACTTTACCAATATCCTTCTCCAGGGTACGGTCCCTTCTTACAACATGACCATAGTAGATGAGACGAAGTCTGGCCATTCTCACTTCCAAGGAGTACTCCAGCTGCACTTCTTCTTGGATAGATTTGTTAGTTCTTTTGGAAGTCCATGGTACTTTCAATATTCTTCACCAACATCACAACCCTAAATCATGAATTCTTCTTCAGTCTTCCTTATCCAATGTCCATAACTCACACACACATGAGACAATTGAAATGACCATGACTTGGGCTGGATTAGTCTTCAAGGAGAGGTCTTTGCTCTTCAGCACTTTAAAGAGGTCTTTTGCAGCAGATTTGACAAGTGCAGTATGTTGTTTGATGTCTTGACTGCTGCTTCCATTGGTGTTAATTGTGGACCAAGTAATAGAAAATCTTTGATAACTTCAAACTTTTTTCCATTTATTGTGATGGATGCTGCTTATTGGTCCACTTGTGAGGATTCTCATTTTCCTTATATTAAGATATAATCCACATGGCAGACTGTAGTTAATCTTCATCAGTAAGTGCTTCAAGTCTTCTTCACTTTCAGCATGCAAAGTTGTGTTGTCTGCATGTCACAGGTTATTAATGAGTCTTCTCCAATTCTGATGCCATGCTCTTCTTCAAATAGTATAGCTTCTTGGATTATTTGTTCAGTGTACAGATTGAATAAGAATGGTGAAAGGATATAACCCTGACACACTCCCTTCTTGATTTTAAACCATGCAGTATCCCCTTGTTCTGTTTGAATGATAACCCCCTGGTCTATCTACAGGCTCCTCATGAGTACAATTAAGTGTTCTGGAATTGCCATTTTTAGTGTTATCCATAATTGGTTATGATCCACACAATTGAATACTTTTGCATAGTCAATAAAATAAAAATAAACATCTTTCTGATATTCTTTGCTTTCATCCAAGATCCAGCTGACATTAGCAATGCTATCCCTTGTTCCACATCCTCTTTTGAATCAAGCTTGAATTTCTGGAAGTTTTGTGTCAATATACTATTGCAAAGAGTTTTGAATTATCTTCAGCAAGATTTTACTTGTGTGTGATATTAATGATATTGTTCAATAATCTCCACATTCTGTGGAGCCACATTTTTTTGAAATGGGTGTAAATTTGGATCTCTTCCAGTCAGTTGGCCGGGTAGCTGTCTTCCAAATTACTTGGCATAGATGAGTGACTTCTTCTAGCATGGAATCCATGTGTTGAAACATGTCAATGGGTATTTCTTCAATTCCTGGAGCCTCGTTCTTCATCAATTCCTTCAGTGCACCTTTGACTTCTTCCATCACTACCATTGGTTCTTGATCAAATGCCACCTCCCGAAATGAGTGAACATTGACCAATTCTTTTTGTTACAGTTACTGTGTGTATTTCTTCTATCTTCTTTTGATGTTTCCTTCAGCATTCAATATTTTGCTCATAGAATCTTTCAATATTGCAACTCAAGGCTTGAATTTCTCCCTCACTTTTATCAGCTTGGGAAATGTTGAGCCTTTTTTTCTAAATCCAGATCTTTGCACATTTCATTATAATAATTGACTTTGTGTTCTCCAGCTGTTCTTTGAAATCTTCTATTCTGCTCATTTATCTTGTCATTTCACCCATTTGCTTAAGCTATTCTCTGTTCAAGGGCAAGTTTCAGAGTCTATTCCAACATCCATTTTGGTCCTTTCTTCCTTTCCTGTCTTCTTGGTGACTGCTTCCTTCATGGATGGTGTTCTTGATGTCATAAAACAATTCCTTGGATTTTTGGTCATTGGTGTGCAATGCATCAAATCTATTCTTTAGATGATCTCTAAATTCAGGAGGGATATGATCAAGGTTGGGAGCTCTGATAGCAGAGTACCTAAGGTACTTGACTGCTAACCAGAAGACTGGAGGTTTAAATCCACCAACCACTCCTTGGAAGTAAGGTTGGGTGATCTACTTCTGTAGTGATACCACCTCAGAAACCCAAGGGGGGGTCACTATGAGTCAGGGCTGACTCAATGGCACATAACAATAACAACAACATGATCAAGGTCATATTTTGGCTCTTGTGGAATTTTTTTAATTGTCTTCAGTGTCAATTTGAACTTACATATGAGCAGTTGATGTTCTCTTCCACAGTCAGCTCCTGGCCTTGTTTTGGCTGAAGACATTGAGATTCTCCATTGCCTTTTGCTACAGATATAGTCAATCTGATTCCTGTGTACTCCATTTGGTGAAGTTCATGTGTATAGCCACTGTTTATGTTGTTGAAAAAAAGTATTTGCAATGAATAAGTCATTGGTCTTACAAAATTTTATCACACAATCTCCAGCATTATTTCTATCACTAAAGTCATATTTTCCAACTACTGGTAATTCTTCTTTGTTTCCAACTTGTGCATTCCAATCACCAGTGATAATCAACACATCTTGTTTGCATGTTTGGTCAATTTCAGACTGCAAAAGTTGGTAAAAATCTTCAATTTCTGCATCTTTAGCTTTGGTGGTTGGTGCATAAACTTGAATAATAATAGTAGTAAGTGGTCTTCCTTGTAGGTGTGTGAATATTATCCTATCACTGATAGCATTGTACTTCAGGATAAATCTTGAAACATTGTTTGTGATGATGAATGCCATACGATTCCTCTTCAATTTGTCATTCCTGGCATAGTACATCATATATTCAAAATGGCACAAAAAAGCCCATTTCAGCTCACTAATGCATAGGATATTCATTTTTGTATGTTCCATTTCTTTTTTTAAATTCCAGTTTTCCTAGATTCATACTTCAATCATTCCATGTTCTGATTACTAATGGATGTTTGCAGCTGTTTCTTTTCATTTTGAATCATGCTACATCAGCAAATGGAGGTTCCAAAAGTTTTATTCCATCCACATCATTAAGGTCGGCTCTACTCTGAGGAGGCAGCTATTCCCCAGTCATATTTTGAGTGCCTTCAGACCTGAGGGCCTCATCATCTGGCAATATATTGGACAGTGTTTCAGGGCTATTCATAAAGTTTTCTAGTAGTATATCAAACAGTGTTTCACTGCTATTATTAAGATATACACTCACACACACACACACACACACACATACTATATTTTTATTCAAATAAAATGTTATGCTTTTTTCTTTTTTCTTTTGCCAACTGCACCCTCCCAATGAGGTTTATTCATTATGAAAACACTACTATCGAGTTGATTCTGACTCAAGTTATCCTGTGGGACAGAGTAGAACTACCCCATAGCATTTCCACTGTAAATGTTTATGGAAGCAGACTATGTCAACCCCTTCTGCAGAGTGGTTAGTGGGTTTGAACTGACAATCTTTTGGTTAGCAGTCCAATGCTTTAACCATAGTGCTATCAGCTCACATTTATTTTCATAATCATGATAAATTTAGCATAGCACAGTTATGCGGGAGATGACATGGTTGGCAAAAATATACATAAATTGCACATTATTTGTGCATAAATACAGACTCTTTAAGGCATCCTTCCGGGACATTGGGAGACATATATTTGTGGCTTCTGATACAGAACCGGTTTAGGTACCACATTGAAAGAAATTATTAGCTAGAAGTAATACCTTGGATATTGAAAAAAATTTTACATACTCACAACCAAGTACCACCCAAAATTCTGAAGTGTGTTTATGAACTATTAAGAGCATAACTTTTGTTCAAATTGCTTCTCATCAATGCTTTATGTTTCTTGTTGTAATTGTATTATATATGTAAAAGGTATCCTGTGTCCTTCCATTCATCATAGCCAAATTCTTACTGCACGTTCAAAAATCCATTCTATTTTTGAGGCATTTCACTGAGAAATGTTCTGCTTTCACAGTATGATTATATTGAGCTGAATGATTTATCACTGATAAAAATTCTTTTATATATCACTTCCTGTTAAAAGATAAAACTTTAACAAATTTGTGCTTACAGATTATTATCATTTTCCATTAGTAGTAGTGTTATGGGGAAATTAGTGCCTTTTAGCAGACAATTCCTTCCTGCTGATTAAACAAACAAAGAATAGTCAATAGCATGGAGGATTCTTTTCAGGAAGCTGTGAATTTGCCACAGTCTTACCAGAACCTCTGATATCTTGTCAGTGTATATATTAGCTGCCTAATGAGGGGACAGGGGCCATTAATGCTAATAAATTAAAAAAGAAAAAGCAGGTCAGTAGTCTACCTTAATCAATCCTGATTCTTAGTCTTTTCCATCTTTAGATACTTTATTCAACAGAATTATTATTAAATAAGCTTCTTCTTATGGTTCTCTCTACATAAAAAAATATATGCAAGTATCTCTTTTACTGTGTTTTTTGACATAAATTAGTATTATGTTTAATAAAAATATCTGATGCACACTGTGTATTTACATGCAATAAACTAATTCATGGAAAAGAATTGGAACAGTGACTATCACATAGTAACACAATATTATTCAGTATTATTCAAATTATTACTGTGCATATTTTCAATGTTTCACATTTTGAAATGCACTTTTTTTCTTATCGTTCTTAAGATATAGACAATTTGAGGTCTTGAGATATGCCTACCCATATTTTGTTCAGTAAATTAACATTTTATCAATGATAGTAAATTATTGCTGGTAAAGATACAAGTGAACATTCAAATGTGAAGCCAATATCAATTGTTGTTAGGTGTGGTCGAGTCATTTCTGACTCATAGTGACTCCATGCACAGCAGAACAAAACACTGCCCGATCCCACGCTAGCTCCATGATCTCTGCTATACTTAAGCCCATCATCACAGCCACCGTGTCACTCCATCTCATTGAAGGCCTTCCCCTCTTTCGTCAGCCTTCCACCCTACCAAGCATGACATCCTTCTCCAAGGAATGGTCCATTCTGACAACATGACCAAAATAGGTGAGACGAAGCCTGGCCATTTCACTTCCAAGGAGCATTTCAGGTGCACTTCCTCCAGGACAGATCTGTTAGCTCTTTTAGCAGTCCATGGTACATTCAGCATTCTTCGCCAGCACCACAACTCAAAAGCATCAACTCTTCTTTGGTCTTCCTTATTCATTGTCCAGCTCTCACATGCATAAGAGGCAA
>NW_006922610.1:122635-157777 GCF_000298275.1 Orycteropus afer afer
GCCAACTTCTCCATCCCCTGACCTGACGTTGACTGTTCTGGGTCTGGCAGCTGAAGACTAAAGGAGCTCCGACTAGTCGACCCCGATTACTCTCACCAAGCCCAGGATGACATTCAAGGTAGCAGGTAAGTTGACGTCCTTCTTGGTTGACACGGGGACTACCTACTCTATCCTTCTCTCCTTCTCAGGACAATCATTTCCCTCCCAAATTTTGGTTATGGTAATCAATGGGCAACCCTCTAATCCTCAGACGACAGGCCCTGTTACGTGTCTCATAGACAGTAAGATTTTAACCCATTCCTTTTTAATTATGCCCACCTGTCCCACTCCACTTTTAGGAAGAGACCTTCTTTGTAAGTTAGGTGCCACCCTACACTGGACTCAGGACCCCTAAGCAACCCTTTATTTACCATTGATTTCTGCTCCAATATCCAAACCTAACCCTCTTTAACTCCTGATTTAGTAAATCCCATAGTATGCGATATTTCTGCCCCCACTATTGCTACCCACCACTCACCTGTCATTGTCCATTTAAAAGACCCCTCACATTTTCCCTCTAGACCCCAACTTCCCATCTCCCTGACACACAGGCAAGAACTGAAACCTCTTATTCAACACCTCTTATCTAAAGGTCCTTTAATTCCTATGCATTCACCCTATAATACTCCCATTCTACCAGTAAAGAAATCTGATGGCTCATACCATTTAGTGCAAGATTTGCACCTGATTAACGAAGTAGTAATACCGCTACACCCTGTTGTTCCTAACCCTTATACACTACTTTCTCACATCCCACCATCTACTACTCACTTCTCTGTATTAGACCTTAAAGATGCCTTCTTTACCATTCCACTTGATCCAACTTGTTATAACCTGTTTGCTTTTACTTGGGAAGATCTTGACACCCACACAGCTAGTCAGCTCACTTGGACAGTTTTACCCCAAAATTTCAGGGACAGCCCCCACCACTTCAGTTAGAGTTTAGCCAAAGACCTCCTTGAGTGTGATGTATCTCCCAGCACCCTTCTACAGTATGTAGATGATTTATTATTATGTAGTCCCTCCTTAACACAGTCGACAACTCCCACACCTCTGTTACTTAATTTCCTAGCAAAAAGGGACCACAGAGTATCCCCATCAAAGACCAACTATCTACAACATCAGTAATATATCTTGGTTTGAAAATAACACCCACTACTCATGAACTAACCTTGGATAGAAAACAAACCTTACAGAACCTACTACCCCCCACCTCAGCTGATCAGACCCTTTCCTTCCTGGGATTCATGAGATTCTTCAGGCATTGGATCCCTAACTTCTCCTTACTTGCCAAATCACTTTACGAGGCAGCCAAAGACACACTCACAGGCCCCCTGCAGTCACCACAAATGGTTAAATAGGCTTTCCTAACCCTTCGTGATTGGCTGCTGCAATTCCTCCCTTGCACTTTCCCAATCCTTCCAAACCATTCCTCCTATTCACTGATGAATGACATGGGATCACTCTGGGAGTCCTCACTCAACCATTAGGTCCCTATCATTCTCCCGTAGCCTATTTGTCTAAAGAATTAGATCCCACAATTTGGGGTGGCAACCCTGCTTACAGGCATTAGCCACTACAGCAATTCTCATGCAAGAAGCCCTCAAACTAACTCTTCATCAACCTCTCCAAGTTTTCTCACCCCACTGATTACAGGACATTTTATCTCATCGTCCACTTTCTCTCCTCTCTACCCTCCCATTTTCCTTATCCCTCCTTCCTCAGACAACTTTACAGGAACATGTGAACAGATACCTGCCACCAGGTGCAAAACCTACACAGACTACAGATAATCCTCATCTGGACCCTAGAACCATGACCTATACACCTGCCAAACTGTAGGTCCAACATCTGTTCATTTCAGTCACATTCCTCACCCTCCCCACCCCAACTAGAACTACATATGTTTGGAGATTTAAAGTCTGTGAGACCTACTCTTTTCAATCCTCCCAGGTAACCCATTTTATAGGCTTGGCAGATTGTTCACCACAGGGATGTCAGTCAGAAATTGTACTACCTTTTACTCCCAAATCAGTATCAACAGCTTATCACTCCTCCACTTGTTTTCTATATGACCAACACTATGAGACTTGCAAACGACTCCCTTCCACCTATGATGGATGCTATTATTGGTCGTGTAGATTTCATGATGCATATAATGTATGCAGGGGTGGGACATTTTTCATTAAAGACTGCAACTTTTACCTCCATATTCAAGACCCTTGGGGCACCAGGTGGATATCAGGAGTCAAGGGCAAACTGTATGCTACAGCTTACAGCTCCCTACCCTCAGGAACCCTTCATATAGCACGGGAATACATTGCAACCCTCCACATTTCCATACATATGTCCACCAGCATACCCCAAGCAGAACAGAATTTACAGGTACAAATCCTGGGAACTCCCAAAACAGTTCCTGTATCTTCCTGGATACAAATAATTCGACACACTTTATCTTTCCTCAACCACTCTCACACATTACCCAATATCTCACACTGCTTCCTATGCGCCTCACTTCAACGTCTCCTACTTGCGGCAATACTAGTTAACTCCACTCTTAATCCCACTCAATCAGCATCTACATCCACACCTAAACCCTCCTACATTACTCCTTCATTACAGGTACCCCTTTGAGAACCTGACACTGTCAATCAAACACGGCCCTCCCGGATTTGTTTCCTTACCAACAATATCATACCTGTATTTTCAGAACAAACTCCCTGCTCAGGAAACATATCTATCTCCTCCCAAACTACCTCAGCACCCGGAACGTACTTTTGGTGCAACACAACCCTACTTAAATGTATAAATAACACCACCCCAAGCCCTTGTTTTCCAGTAACAATAGTTCCCCAACTTATAGTATACGGAGAATCTGAACTCTTCTGGCTATTACCAAAACTAAGAACCAAACGAGCCACCTTTTTACCTGTCATAGTAGGCCTCAGCATGGCCTCTGCTTTCACTGCAAGCAGACTAGCAGGAGGGGCATTGGTTCACAGCATAATGTCAGCTCAAAATTTCCAAAACCAATTAGAAATCACTCTAAAAACCACTGCAGATTCTTTAGCTTCCCTCTACCGACAGCTAACCTCTCTGGCCCAAGTTACTTTACAGAATCGAAGAGCCCTGGACATATGAACAGCTGAAAAGGGTGGAACCTGCCTCTTTCTCAGAGAAGACTGCTGCTACTACATCAAAGAATCCAGTCTGGTGGAACAAGATGTCGATACACTGACCCGACTGAGTGAAGAATTACGCAATAAATACCAAATGGAAACTGCACCATTTGAATGGTTCAAATCACCACTAATAACCTGGTTAATGCCCCTTATAGGACCTCTTATATTAATAAGTCTTTTCTTTCTTTTTGCCCCTTGCTTCCATAGATTCCTCCAAAACTGACTCAAAGAAATGTCCAGAGTGACTGTCAACCAGCTACTCCTACACCCTTACACTAGCCTACCAACTGGCCCGATCCTCACTGACTCTGGCCTATAACTCTACCTCAACCCTGTCCAGCAGGAAGTAGCCAGAATGATAACATGACCCTTTTATCACCAAAAAGGCCAGAATGTCAGGTGGGAACCTGACTCCAGTCAGGCAGGTAAAAGATTGAGCAGGAAGAATTTACAAACAGGCCAACCTGATGCAGCTTCCACCTGATTGGTTCCTGCCTTATTTTGAACCAGCACAGGTCCTTCCCCTCTCCCTTAATGACTATGCTAATTAGGTGCTTTCACCTGACTGGTTCCCGCCTTTTTCCCTCTGCCCCCACTCAGGTCCACTATGCAACTACATAAACCTCTCCCCCCTATCCAGGCAACACAACTTCTCCTGGCCCCCATCTCTGGGACCCATGAGCCTTACCCAGGAGCACAGAATAAAACTTTACTTTATGCCTCCTCTCTTCTTTGTCACAACCTTACAGTAGACAGGGACCAAAACATATTGGATTTTGTAGGCAATTGAAAAAGCCTGTCTTTTTACTCAATTTTATATACAAAATCATTTAAAACTTTGAGTAGGGAAGACATATGATAAAACTTAAATTTTAAAGTATCACTGCTGGGACTAGAGTGTAGGAGAATTCAAGAGACTGCTAAACTTCTCTTTTGGTTCAAGTTAAAATATGAATTGTGTGCTATTCTACTGTTTATTAGTATACTTCAAGGGCCATAGGTGGTACAGCATATAAGGCATTTGACTGCTAATCAGAAGGTTAGGGGTTCAAACCTACCAGCTGTTCTTAAAAAAATAATTAAAGGACTAGATGAACAAGAAATGATAGATTCAAATAAAAGTTTAAGAGAGAAATCAAAGAAAAGCAGGAAAAGAACCATCTGAAAAACAAATGATGTAAAGAAAGAAAACATAACTCTCTAAGAGAAAAATTATTTGTTGAAAAACAGGGAAAAGCATACAATATATGTATAATTGGATGCCATCAAAAAGACAAAAAAAAAAAAAAAAAAGAACTAAGCAACAGAGCTGAAACAAGGAGCTCTGGTGTAGTATTGCCTAAGGCATTTGACTGCAAACCAGAAGGTTGGCAGTGCAAACTCACCAGGCACACTGCAGAAGGAAGACTGAGCAATCTGCTTCCATAAAGATTTACCACCTTAGAAACCCAAAAGGGATTGCTATCAGTCAGAATCCAGTCGATGGCAGTGAGTTTGGTTTGTTGGTTGAGTCCACAATAATTTCCTGAAAGTAAAAGATGATTTGAATCTACAAATTGAAAGGGTTACCAGGTACTTGAGGAAAATGGCCCATAATGGTTAACTCCAGGGCATAACTTAGTAAATTATTAGAATCTAAAAACAAACACAAAAAAATCATTACTGTTTCCATGAAAAAAAAAATCAAATAATTTAGGAGAGTACTACAGACATTAGATTTAAAAGAAAAAAAAAAAAACAGCTATAAAGGCCAAAGCAATAGTAGAGCATAATGTTCAGGAAACTCAAGGCTTAACTTAATTCACAGAGCATTATCCAGCTCTATGTTTTCTACATGAAGCACATCTAAAACAGACAAGAACAAGGTCATATCAGGCAAAGAAAGCAGGAGCTTAAATTCTGATTCTAAAGTAAATTTTAGACCAAAATACTTCAAGGGACATGTTCCATTGCTAAAATTCACATCTCACATTAATTATGATAATTATAAAACATTTATGACTATCTATGCACAAAACAAAACATTTTTATGAAACAGAAACAATAGGAAATGACAAAATCATAAAAAATCCATCCATGTGAAAATTGAATAACATTCAATGAAACATGCCTATGTAAGTTAACATAAAAACGAAAACCACAAATTTTCAAAATAAAATGATAATAAATATAATGTCAAACTGCACTGTATATAAATTTAAAAAGATATCAGAAGAAAATTTATAATCTGAATTGCTATCATCAATAAAAATGAAAATAAAGGAATTAAATTGATAAGTCAAAAATCTTTAAAAAATGTATTCATAATTCAAGAAAAAGAAAGAGAACAAAAATGCAAATGATAATGATGTAACAGAAATTAATGAGGTTGAGCATAGAAAAAGAGTAGACTAATAATTCAAAATCCCAGATATCAATAAAAAAGTAAAAACAGACTACTAGCTAACATGATTGAGAAAATATGAAAATGTGTAGAGAGAAATCGTAAAAGAGAATACTTTTGTAAAAATTTTAAAATAATGCTTTGAGGAACTGTAGGCATACAAATTTGAAAATTTATATGAAACAATTTTCTAGTAAAACACAGTTTACTAAAATTTATTCTAGTAAACACTAAAAAAGTCTTTAAAAGACTGATTTACAGGGAAGAAATAGATGAAATTATTAAGGAAATAATCTGTTCTACATCTAGATGATTTTCAGTTGACTTTTATCATATATTCAAAGATCTCCAGAATACGATCATGAAACAATTAAAATATCTTCAAATATAACAACACATTAAGAACATATATTATGACCACATGAGATTTATTCCAAGAATGCAAGATTGGGTAAATATTAGGAAATTCATTATTATAATAGAACATATTAACAGAACTAATGAAAAAAATCATATATTTTTCTCCATAGATTTTGACTAATGCTTTTAAGAAAATTCAATAATCTCATTTGATTAAACCAAAAATTAAGAATACAAGAGTTTATGGATACTCTCCTAAAATATTTATCTATATGTGTGTGCTTTCCTAAAGCTGCTCTCATATTATTAAAAAAGACCAGTGTTTTTTAGGCATATCTAAACCAAGTTTTGGAGACATATCTTCTAAGAATAAGTGTATCATCAGTATGGTTCCTGTTTCCATTTTCTTTTAAGACAGCAATTGAAGGATTAGCCAATTCACTTACACTAAATAAATCACAGATGGGTGTAAGAATCATAAAAGAAGTAATACTATCTTTAATATACTTGGGAAATCCTAGAAAATTAATGATGGAAGTAATTACAACAATAAATATTTCAGTTGGTTAGTAGCATACATAATTGACATTAAAAAATCATTAGATTGATAAACACAAACAATAGGATATAAAAGAGAAAATCTATTCACAACAACTGCTTAGAAAATATTGTTAGGAATTGTCAAAACCTTTTTTATGAAAATAGTAATAGTATCCTGAAAGACAAAAATGCAGAAATGAATGTGATGCAGAAACATCAGTTTTTTCTACGTTAATATGCAGGTTTTCTGTACATCTGGAACTATTTCAAAATAAAAGTAACAAAAAATGGAAATAAGATGTATATTTTAAAATATAAATATTTAAATTTAGACAGCCAACTGTAATGAGAGATAGCATAGTTTTAAATGTATAAGCAAGTGCTCTGGAGTCAAATTGCTCTAAGTTCCCCATACCTGCTCAGCCACTTATTAGTTGTAATACACTGGACAAATTACATCACTTGGCTGTGCTCAATTTCTTTGTCTCCTAAGTAGAAATGTTTCATGTGAGGTTGTTATAAAGACGCACTGAATTGGTATATGTAAAGCACATGGACAGAGCTGGACACATAATGTTAAATACTTAAAAATGTATTTGTTTTGCCATTCCTTACTATTCATAAGGTTTCCAGTGGCCAGTTTTTTCAGAAGTGGACCTGGTCCCAACCCTCTTACTAGCCTTTCTTAGTGTGGAAGCTCTGCTAAAATCTGCCCTCCATGGGAGACCCTGCTTGTATTTGAAATATTGGTAACACACCTTCCAGTATCACAGCAACATCCAAGGCACCTCAGTACAACAAAGTGAGAGATGAATGGTGGAATATGAAGGGCAGGGAAGCTTTGTCAGATATACTGCCGGAAGATGAGACCATCGGGTTGGAAAGCACTCAGAATACAACTAGGGAAGCGTTGCTTCATCAAAGTAGAGTTGATCTTAATAACATGGATGGAGTAAAGCATTCTGGACTGCATTTGCTGATTGGGCATGATGTAATGTTAGAAGAAACACCCGCAAACATCTATCAATATTCAGGACATTTAATGTAGAAAGGATGAATCTCAGAAAAATTGATGTTATTGTTAGATGCCATCAAGACAGATCTGACTCATAGTAACCCTATGTAAAATAGAATGAAACATTGCCCCGTCCTGTGCCAACCTCAAAATACTTGCTATGCCTGAGGCCACTGTTTCAGCCACTATATCAATTCATGTCATTGAAGGTCTTCCCCTTTTTCACTGACCCTCCACTTTACCAAGTACAATACCCTTCTCCAGATAATGGTCTTTTCTGACATGACCAAAGGAGGAGAGACAAAGTCTAGCTGTTTCACTTCCAAGGAGCATTCCATCTGCACTTCCTCCAGGACAGATCTGTCAGTTTTTCTGGCAGTCCATGGGACTTTCAGTATTCTTTGCAAGCACCACAACTCAAAAGTGTCAACTCCTTTCCAGGCTTCCTTATTCATTCTCCAGGTTTCACACGCATATGAGGCAATTGAAAATACCATGGCTTGGGTTAGTAACACCTTAGTCTTCAAAGTGATATCTATGTTTTTCAGAATTTTTAAGAGTTTACCCAGTATATACATCATCTGATTTATTGACTGCTGTTTCCACTGGTGTGGATTGTGGAAACAAACAATATGAAATGCTACTTACTGGCCCAGTTGTGAGGATTTTCATTTTCTTTATGTTGAGGTGTAATCCACACTGCAGACTGTAGTCTTTAATCTCCATCACCAAGTGCATCAAGTCCTCTTCATTTTCAGAAAGCAAGGTTGTGTCATCTGCATACAGCAAGTTGTTAATGCATCTTCCTTCAATCCTGACGCCACATTGTTCTTCATTTAATCTAGCTTCTTGGATTATTTGCTCAGCATACAGATTGAATAAGTATGGAGGAAGGATAATATCCTAACACAATCCCTTCCAAGTTTTAAACCATGCAGTATCCCTTTGCTTTGTTTGAATGACAGCCTCCTGGTTCATGTACTGATTCCTCATGAGCATAATTAAGTGTTCTGGATTTTCCATTCTTCTCAATGTTATCCATAATTTGTTACCATCCACACGATTGAATGATTTTGCATAGTCAATAAAACACAAGTAAACATCTTTCTGGTATTCTTTGCTTTTAGCCAAGATCCAGCTGACATCGGTAATGATATCCCTTGTTCCACATCCTCTTCTGAATCCAGCTTGCATTTCTGGAAGTTCTCTGTCAATATACTACTGAAACCATTTTTTTTTTTTAAATTATCTTCAGCAATATTTTACTTTCATGTGATATTAATGATATTGTTCATTAATTTCCACATTCTGTGAGATCATCTTTCCTTGGAATGGGTACAGATATGGACCTCTCCCACTCATTTGGCCAGGTAGCTGTCTTCCAAATTTCTTGGCATAAATGAGTAAGTGCTTCCAGAGAGCATCCATTTGTTGAAATATCTCAATCGTGTTCCATCAATTCCTCCAGCCTTGTTTTTTGCCCATTCCTTTAGTGCAGCTTTGACTTCTTCCTCCAATGACATTGTTTTTTTATAATATGACATCTTCTGAAATGAAAGAACATCAATCAATTATTTTTGATACAGTGACTTTGTATTCTTTCCACCTTCTTTTGATGGTTTCCTGTACCATTCAATATTTTGCCATAGAATCTATCAATATTGCAACTTGAGGCTAGAATTTTTTCTTCAGTGTTTCCAGCTTGAGAAATGCTGTGTATGTTCTTCCCTTTTGGTTTTTTAACTAGATGTGTTTGCACATTTCATTATAATAATTGACTTTGCCTTCTTGAGCTGTTCTTTGAAATGTTCTGTTCAGTTCTTTTATCAAGTCATTTCTTCCATTTGCTTTAGCTATTTTCCATTCAAAAACAAGTTTCAGAGTCTCTTCTGACATCCATTTTTGTCTTTTCTTCTTCCCTATCTTTTTAATGACCTTTTGCTTTCTTCAAGGATGATGTTCCTGATATCATCCCACAAGTATGATGTTCCTGATATCATCCCACAATTCTTCTAGTTTTTAGTCATTGCTGTTCATTGAGTCAAATATGTTCTTCAGATGGTCTCTAAATTTAGGTGGGATATAATAAAGGCCATATTTTCACTCTCATGGAGTTGTTTTAATTTTCTTTATCTTCTTCTTGAACTTGCATATGAATAACTGATGGTCTGCTCCATAGTTAGCTGCTGGCCTTATTTTGGCTGAATATATTGAGCTTCTCTTTTGTCTCTTTCCACAACTGTAGTTTATCTGATTCCTGTGTATTCTATCTGGAGAAGTTCATGTGTATAGTTTCTGTTTACATTGTTGAAAAGAGTTATTTGCAATGAGTAAGTCATTGGTCTTACAAAATTCTATCATGAGATCTCCAGTGTCATTTCTATCACCAAGACCATCAACTACTGGTGATTCTTTTTTGTTTTCAACTTTTGCATTCCAATAACCAATAATAATCATCACATCTTGATTGCATGTTTGATAAATTTCAGACTGCAGAAGTTGGTAAAAAAAATCTTCAATTTTCTTGCCTTTGGCTTTGGTGGTTGGTGCATAAATTTGAATAATAGTAATAGTCACTGGTCTTTCTTGTAGGTATATGGATATTATCCTATCACAGACAACTCTGTATTTCAGGATAGATCTTGAAATATTCTTCATGAAGATGATTGCCACTCCTCTTCAATTTGTCATCTTGGCAGAATAGTCATAAGGTTGGCTAGTTCAAAATGGCCAAACTCAGTCCATTTCTGCTCACTAATGCATAGGATATCAATCTTTATGCTTTCCACTTCATTGTTGACAACTTTCAATTTTCCTAGATTTATACTGCATACATTCCATGCTCTGATTATTAATGGATGTTTGAAGCTGTTTCTTTCCATTTTGAGTCATTCCACATTATCAACTGGAGGTCTTGAAAGCTTTGCTCCACTCAAATCATTAAGGTCGACTCTACTTTGAAGAGGCAGCTATTCCCCAGTCATATTTTGATTGCCTTTGTATCTGAGGGCCTCATCTTCCAGAACTTTATGGGATAATGTCTCAGTGCTATTCATCAAGTTTTCCAGTAATATATCAGATAGTGTCTCCCTGTTATTCAAAGGGTTTTCCTTGGCCAGGTCTTTGAGAAGTGGATGACATCTTCCTTCTTCACAGGTTGCCTTAGCCTGGAAGATCCATTGAAACCTGTCCACCATGGGTGACCCTGCAGGTATTTAAATACCTTTGGCATAGCCTCCAGCCTCACAGCAACCCACAAGCCACCATAGTATAACAAATTGGCAGATGAAGGGTAGCTTGGAAAATTAGAAGGTGTCAAGAATGAAATGAAAAACATAAAGATCAATATCCTAGACACTATTGAGCTGAAATGAACTTTTAATGGTTATTTTGAACCAGATAATCATATAGTCTGCTTGACAGAAATGACAAATTGTAGAGAGATGGCAGCATATTCATCGTGAAAAACATTTCAAGATGTTTCCTGAAGTACAATGTTGTCAGTCATAGGATAATATCCATATGTGAAGGTGGAAAACCAATTAATACAACTGTTACTCAAATTTGTGCACCAACCACAAGCTACATATGAAGAGATTCAAGATTTGTAACAACTTCTGCAGTCTGCAATTAACCAAACATGGAATCAAGATGCACTAATAATTACCAATGATTGGAATTTGAAAGTTAGAAACAAAGAAGCAGCAGCAATAGTTGGAAAATATTCCCTTGGTGATTGAAATGATGCCGGAGATCATGATAGAATTTTGCAACACCAACCACTTATTCAATGCAATTATCTTTTTTCAACAACATAACCAGTGAGTATAAGTGGTCTGAGCCAGATGGCAAACACAAGAATCAAATAGACTACATCTGTGGAAAGAGAGACTGGAGAAGCGCAAAATCATTAGTCAGAACAAGGTGAGGAACCGACTGTGAAAGTGACAATTAACTGCTCATATTCAAGTTTAAGTTGAAATTTAAGAAAATTAAAATAAGTTCATGTAAGCCAAAATACAACCTTAAGTTTACTTCACCTGTTTTTAGAGACCATCTGAAGAACAGATTTAATGCATTGAACACTAGTGACCGAAGACCAGTTAAGCTGTGGGATGACATCAAGGACATCACACATGAAGAAAAGAAAAGGTTATTTAAAAGACAGGAAGGGAAGAAAAGACCAAAATGGTTGTCAGAAGAGACTCAAACCTGTTCTTGAAAAGAAAGCAGCTTAAAGACAATGGAAAGAATAATGAAGTAAAAGAGCTGAACAGAATTAAAAGGGCAGTTGGAGAAGACAAAGAAAAAGGATTATATTGAAATATGCAAAGATCAAGAGTTAGAATCAAAAAGAAGAAAAACCTCAGTATTTCTCAAGCTGAAAGAATTGAAGAATAATTTCAAGCCTGGTGTTACAATATTGAAGGATTCTATGGACAAAATATTAAACAATACAGGAATCATTGAAAGAACATGGAAAGAAAACCAAGAGTCACTACCAAAAAGAACTGGTCAATGTTTAATCATTTCAGGAGGTAGCATATGATCAAGAACCAATGGTATTAGAGGAGGAAGTCCAAGTTGCACTGAAGCAATTGGCAAATAACAAGCCTCCAGGAATTAATGGAATAACCATTAAAATATGTCAACAAACAATATTTATGCCCAGAAATTTGGAAAATGGCTGGCTATCTGGCTAACCAGCTGGAAGAGGTCCATATTTGAACCCTTTCCATATTTGATCCAACAGAATGTTTCTATTACCAATCCATATCATTAATATCACATGCAAGTAAAATTTTGCTGAAAATAACTAAAAAGCAGTTGCTGCAATACATCAGCAAGGAAATGCCAAAAATTCAAGCCAGATTCAGAAAGGGTCATGCGATGAAGGATATCAGTGATGAAAGTGAAAAATACCAGAAAGATGCTTCCAAAACCAAACCAAACTCACAGCTGTCAAGTTGAACCTGACTCACAGTGACCCTTCCTTGGTTTTGCAAGGTGGTATCACCACAGAAGTAGATTTCCCAACCTTCTGAGGAGTGGCTGGTGGATTTGAACCGCCAGTCTTCTGGTTAGCAGTCAAATGCCTTAGGTACCATGTTTACCTGTATTATATTGACTATGCAAAGACATTCAAGTGTGTGGATCAAAACCAATTATGGATAACATTGTGAAGAATGCAAATTCCAGAACAATTCATTGTGCTCATGAGGAAGCTGTACTATAGAGCTACAGGCAGTCTTTTGAAGAGAACAAAAGAATACTGAGTAATCTAAAATCAAGAAAATGTGTGTCAGGGTTGTATGTTTTCATTACACTTAGTTCAACCTGTATGCTGAGCAAATAATCCATGTAGTTGGATTATATGAGAAGGAAAGTGGCATCAGGATTTTAGAGAAACTCATTAACAACCTACTGTATGCATATGGAGCTCTGGTAGCATAGTGCCTAAGACATTGGACTGCTAACCAGAAGGTTAGCAGTTCAAACCCACCAGCCACTCCACAGAAGGAGGACTGGGCAATCTGCTTTTGTAAAGATTTACCACCTTGGAAACCCAAAGGGATTTGCTATGGGTCAGAATAGACTCAATGACAATGAGTTTTTTATGCATATGACACAAGGTTTCATGCTGAAAGTGAAGAACACTTGAGGCTCTTACTAATGAAGATCAAAGTCTACAGTCTTCAGTGTGGATCACACCTCAACATAAAGAGAAAAAAAAATCACATCTGGATTAATAAGCACCATTATGATAAATAGTGAAATGATGAAAATGTCAAAAATTTCCTTTTTCTTAGGTTGACAATCAACTCCAATTGATGCAGCTGTCAGTAAATGAAATATCATATTACACTGGGCAAATCTGTTGCAAAAGACCTCTCTAAAACGTGAAAGAACCAACATTTCTCTTTGAAGATTAAGATGCACCTGACCCAAGCTTTGGTATCTGCGTATGCCTCATATACGTGTAACAGACGGACAGTGAATAAAGAACACCACGTAAGAATCGATGCACTTGTGTTGTGGTTTCGGTTGAACAATACTGTATGTACCATGGAGTGCCAAAAGAATGAGCAAATCCATCTCAGAGGAAGTACAGTTGAATGTTCATTAGATGGGGGCATGGCCAGGCTTTTTCTCTTACACTTTGGTCATGTTGTCAGACAGGGCCATTCCATGGACACGGATATTTTATTTGTTAGAAGGCTGGCAAAAAAAGAGAGGACCCTTGGTGAGATGGATTTACACACTGCTTGCAATAATGGGCTGAAGTATAACAAAGATTATGCTGATGGCTCAGGACCAGACAGTATTTCATTCTGTTGTAGATGGGTCTCTATATTTTGGAACCAACTCAACAGTACCTATTACCAACATCTTTCCATTTGCTTTGATCCAAAGCACAAATTATTCATTATACTTAACAGATACTTTAAATTTTATCACAGTGCATAGTATGGGAACACATGGTATATCTTGTTGTGAAATTGATTCCTAGTTAAGATAGTGTATACTGCATTAATCATAAAAGAAGGAAATAAACTAATGAGAACTTAGATACATTGAGCAATAGTAACTTAGAGCCAGAGGATCATCTGGTCTAATCAAGACCCAACATTAGTGTAATTCGTATAGAAAATCATCACCTCTTATTCTGATTTTAAAAATATATAATTATTAATCTAAATTCAGACAATGGTTTTGAGATTAGACTGGAATAGAGCTGTCAGAAAGCAGACTGATGAAGTTATGTAAGGGGTAATGGATGAACACCATATATATTGAACAGTGTGTATGAAATCTGAGGAAAAAAATTCTGGAAGACAAGTATAAAATTTGTGTATTTGGTTGTTTGCTCTGTATGTTTAGGAGGTGGAATGTGGAGTTTAGTCTGGATGTAATTTGTTTATGGATTTTAGAAACTGTACAATTGCCAATCACATAAATTTAGAAGCACATATCTGTATGTGTGTTTGTGTGTGTTTATATATATATATATATATATATATATATATATATATATGTATGTATAATTTCTGTTTTGGTTTGGTATGGAATCAACAAAATAGCTCAATAAAGGCCAGACATTAAAAGAAGGAAAAGGAAACATTAGCTACAGTAGGGGAAAGTTTAAGCAAAGATGAAAGGAATGCTTTTGAAACTCCATCACTTGAAAGGAAACAAAGAAATAGAAAAGGTATGGGGTGGTTAGAAGTATTCTGGGGAAAGCGCCCAGAGAGTGTATGCTGGAATCCAATCTCAGAGAGCCAGCAGTCTAGGGCAAGAGGCAAACGTGTAGATGGCGGCACATCTGCATCCAATCAATTATTTTTCATGAAATGCTCTGTTTCTCTTCTTCTTCTGTGAAACCACCCTTCCAAGAGCCCCGAGGCTGTTGGAACATGTGTGCTTCTTTCTTAAAAACTTCTACTCTTGGCACCAGGCGCCTGTCTTTGTTAATTTAACACAAATCCTAAAGTATACACATAAAACATTCACCCTAACTTAGTTCAAGAACATAATAATATTGATTTGAAAGTCTTGTCCTAAATGCCAAATTTGAAATCCGCCTTGAGTCACTAGTCTGTCTAGTTTCAACTAGTGAAAACCTGGAAACTGCAATAAAATTATTTGATCTCATTCTTGCTTGATGATAACTCTTTTATACTCCATGCCCTCATTTTTCCTTTGCACCTGTTTTTACTTGAAATCACCAAATTTTCCCTTTATAGTACACATTGTTTAGCTTTTCTTTCTTACCTCCTATATTTCCTCATTCCAGTGTTTTCACATGTGACCTTGTTTCAATGATGCTGAAGAAATAAAGTTGTTTTAAATTAACTTTTTAGGCTTTAATTTTTTTCCTCCATTCTGTTAAAATAGTTCTGCTCTCTGCTATCTAATCCAAATAAGGATCTCAGATAGTGCAATGGTTCAGTGCTCTGTTTTCAACTCACCACCAGCTCTGAAAGAGAAAAGACCTGGCTATTTGCTCCTGATAAAGTTTAAAAACCCACTGCCATTCAGTAGATTCTGATTCATAGTGATCCTGTAGGACAAAGCAGAACTGGACCATAGGGATTCCAAGGCTGTAAATCTTTAGGAAAGCAGACTGCCTCATCTTTCTCCTATGGAGCAGCTGGTCAGTTCTAACTGACAACCTTTTGCTTAACAGTGCTTTAACCACAGTGCCACCAGAGCTTCTTCAATAAAGTTTACAGCCTAGGAAACAGTATGGACCAATTCTATTCTCTCAAAGAGGGTCTCTATGAATCTGAATCCACTTGAAAGCACACAACCACAACAATTTAATCCTAATAACTCTTTTTATTAAAGTCAAAGTTCTAAAAATATGTGCAGGTCTTTATTTTTATCCTTTCTATGGTCTATGCTTTTACAGTTAGAGTTGATATATATATTTTTCCTTTCTTATCTAATATCTTTTTTTTTCTTTCTAATCAAATTGAGAATTGATTGTCACACTTGTTTTATTTCTCCCACTATCCTTTTAACTGTTCTTGTGTTTACAATTTTCCCCATGATATCCCTTCCCTAATGTCTTATCACATCCTCTAACTTAACAAGATAAGCCCTACTTGCTTCATCACTATCTCGTTTTCTTCTGGACTTGGAAAGTTCCAAGAAAGTATGTAGTGAATCATTTACAATTTTCAAATGAATATTTTGTTTATTCCTCAAGGCCAATGTTATTTATGCAACAAATATCCTTGAGCATTACTACTGTATCTTCATGTTCCAGATAGTGACAGATGCTTGTGATAAAAAGATGAAAATTATTTGATAACCCTATGTTCTAGGACTACTCTCCAATGGAAAGGAAAATGTAAATAAGCATAATGAAGCCATGTGATGATTCTTCTAAGAGAGGTTTGGGCAAGAAATTGGTCTGTGAAAATGAAAATATAATCTTGGAGTCTAAAAGTAAAGTCTTCATTAACTTTTGCAGATGATGCTGGAAAAATAGAGGTAAAGGAGCCTTCCAGGAAATGTGTACACATTAGAAAAAAGTATTTGTGAAATAGTAACTAGCAGAACACATCAAGAAACAACTGGCATTGTCAGTGTTGCTAGAGTAACCATGCAAATGGAGACAATGAGGGGATGAAAAGAAAAAGATAGAGTAGTTACTAAATGTCTTAAAAGGAGTCTCTACTATATGCTGGGAATATGAGAGAATTTAAGCAAAGTAGTGGGATGATCATAATCACATTCTGCAAGATTCCTGCAATTTTAATGAAGAAAATGGATCAAAGAGAAATAAAATGGAGGCGCAATGGACAAGTTGGAGACTGATGAACTATTAAGATGAACTTGATGAAAAGCTGAATTAAGAAGTGTTCATAAGAATTAAGAGAAGAGAACAAATAAGAAATATACCAACAAGTTAGAATGAACAGATTTATGGGATCAACTGGAAATTGGTAATGAGGAGACAAAAACAGGTTTTCAAATTTTGTCTTTAGCAACTAGGCACACAGTTGTTCCAGTCAGGTAGAGAAAACAGGAACAGTGGCAGGTAGGTTCTGGGTTGTAAAACTTCAAATTTGAATTTACATTATCTATGAGCTTATGGAGATGTCAATAAGCCAGAAACTATTGGCTGAGGTCTGAATTAATGGCAAAACTTGAGCAACTATAACCTATTCATAATAAGTGACATTCTGGTCATGAATGAGATAGTCCAGGCTAAAACTTAGGCATAAGTAGAAGCATCTATAGAAAAGCTTGAGACAGTAATTCCTGGAATAGGAAGTGAATCATGAGAAGGGAATGTGAGAGGGTTTCCAGTGGGGTGGAAGAATAAACCGAACCAGACAAACAAATGTTATAAAAACATATAAGGACTAAAGTATGTTTATTAAATTTGTAATCAAGTGGTCATTTATGGTGATTTTTTTGTGGATTAGAGGGATCATAAGCCAGTTTGCAGGAGGGTAGGAGACAGAGATTTTAGGGATCTTCTCTTAAGAAGGTTAGATTGGACAGAATAAATTTGGAGTGTGCTTGAAAGAATCATGAGCAAGAAATTTTTAATATTGGAAATACTTGAACATGTACCTAGGTGAAAAGAAGTTTGCCAAAGAAAAAGGGAGAGTTTAAATAATACTAACACTAGTATTTTCAGAATGACTACTTTGACTATTACTACTACTATTAATAATAATACTATGATTTACAAGATAATTGGCAGTCTGTTTAAAAGAATTTCAAGAAAAGAAATGTGGGGAAGCAGCAGTCAGTTCGAGCAAGTAACCTTGCACATACTAATATATCACCCAAAGACAAACCTATAGGAGCCAGGACCCGACAGGACTACCCTGTCTATCTGGCTCTTGAAAGTTTTCCAGCATTGACAAGGTGCAGTCTTACCACTTTTTTTTTGATGCCAGTTTTAATGGGAAATATTTGGGTTTTCCTTCTCTGATAGGTTTCTTCCTTATACACTCCCAGGTTTTACAGATTTTATTGAACTGCATATGTATATGGAACTTTGGGAACAATGCTTAAACACAAATAATGAGTAAGGGTAGAATACTCAGACATCATACTTTACCAAAGAGGAAGAGTCTCTCGGCAAGCAAGACCCATTTACAATGTTAACGATTGCTTATTCTGACAACTATGTACACTTTGTTCAGAACCAAAGCCCTTCAAATCCTCCGTTACATTATCCATTCAACCTATTCCCAGTAACTCTCTTCTACAATTAGACCAATTGATTTATTCTACCTATTTCCTCCTCTATATCTGAATCGGGAACTCTGGTGGTGTAGTGCCTAAGGCATTTGACTGCTAACCAGAAGTCTGGCAGTTCAAACCCACCAGCCACTAATCAGAAGGAAGACTGGGTAATCTACCATAGAGATACTGCCTCAGAAACCCAAGAAGGGGTCACTTTGAGTCAAAATTGATTCATTGGCATTGAGTTTTTTTTGTTGTTGTTGTTCCCAATACCTAAATCATTTTTATTTCTACATCCTTGTACCTTTCTTTTTGCTACTCCAGTCTACTTCATCACGGTTTCTTGAAATATTTTCCTGCAAAGTTCTGTAACTTTATTAGATAAATGGGATCCTATTTTATTACATCATTAAGAATGCACTTCCTCATCACTTTGGGTATATGCTTTTTAAATTACTGAGAGACACTTATACATCCTTCTGAGCAGTGTGGGACCTTACCCTTTTTTTCCCCAACTCTAAAAAGACAATGCTCCACTGGATATTTATTGGAAAGGCAATATTCATCTTATGTAAGTGGTTTTCTCATTGCCAACTAATAAAGTAGTGTTACCCCCAAAATTCCAATGCCCATCTCTGAAGTGGTACAGTCAATACTGTACACCAGAGTTCAAGGAGAGTATAATATTAATCAAAAGGGGCACCGGTGAGACACAAATGGCACTTAATGACCCCAAAAATGCCCACTCTGCTCAGTGATTATAATCAGGTGTTCTTAAACTAAAAGAAAAAGATACGTAACACATATGCAGGATTAGTTAACCGTTTTCCAAAAGTTAGTACAATGGGTAATTAAGGAAGGAATGTTTCCTGTGAGCCCCTCTCCCCCATAAGCAGTCAGGTAGTATTTAAGAGGCTCCACCAGAGTTTGTCAAAGATCAGACGGCTGATCCCAAAGGTCAGGTAGGAGCCTTTAGATGGCCCTGTCTAGACCATAGGAAGTAGCAGAAACTGATAACTGTGTGCTAAAGCACTTGACTGCTAACCAGAAAGCTGGCGGTTCAAACCCACCAGCCACTCCTCGGAAGGAAGATGGGGCAATCTACTTCTGTAGTGATACTGCCTTGGAAACCCAAGGAGGGGTCGCTATGAGTCGGGTCCGACTCGACGGCACATAACAACAGTAACAGAGAGGAACAAGTTAATTATAACACAAGTTTGAACATAGGTTTTAAAGAAAAGGCATTTTAACTGAAAATATGGAGTTTTATTTAACAATATAGATTCAGGCCTAACAAAGCAATAATCTTTATCTTCAAAGCAGGGCATTTCTTATTTATTCCATATCTATATGACTTATGGTGATCATCTTCAACTCGAGTCAAATGATATCTTACCAGTGACATCATACTTAACTTCCCCACGTGGAATCTGCCTTTCACGCACATTCTCCTACACTCCTAGACCCTCTAAAATTTCTCCCTAGCATGTTTTATTATCCGGTATATATATTTTATTCATATTTTTCTATTCTATATCCTGAATTAAAATGTAATCTTCACAAAGGCAACATTTCCATGTTTCAGTGATGTATCTTCAAATATTTGGAATTAATTCTGTCATATAATAGAAATTCAATAAATATTTGTTATATAATAAAACCAAAAACCAAACTCACTTCTGTCAAGTTGGTCCTGATTCATAGCAACCCCATCCTTGGGTTTCTGAGGTGGTATCTCTATGGGAGTAGATTGCCCAGTCTTCCTTCTGAGGAGTAGCTAGTGGGTTTGAACCACCACCTTCTGGTTAGCAGTCAAATGCCTTAGGCACCACTCCACTAGAGCTCCCAAAATATTTATTATATGAATGAATAAATAAACTCATTAATTCATAACTAAGCTTATTACTACCATTTACTTCCTCCTTTACAGCTCTGCTATCTCTTTTTCTCCTTTTCACTGTATATTTTCACAAGTGGTTTGAAAATAAAATTCCATATGTTTATATGAAATATCATAGTTCTTCTGTATTATATCAATGCCCTAAAAGATATTTAGAAAGTTTTATTCCTTCAAACAAACGGTGTACAATAAGTTCTAAACTAGGAGTCAAATGGGAACACATTTCTGGAAACTCTTCTCTTAATGAGCCTTGAAGTTAGGAAACAGCCTCAATTCTTTTGAGCCACTCTGGCTCTATTTATTGAGTTACAAGTTCAGTGGTTAAATAGTACCTTCTTGGAGGGAAGCTGAAACAACTCTATTAGACTAATGACAAGTGTTGATTTGATTTTTTTTTTTTTTCTTTAAAGCTGAGAACAAATAAGGTCATGGTGATAGATTAGATCCAAACATCGCATCTTGGCTTGACATAGATGAAAAGTTCTAGTCCACATCATACAGTCTACGTTTATAATGCTAAACTTGTAACTATGCAGGGAACCCTAATGAGACATGTGGGCAAATAGAAATGAAAAGGTTCAAGAAATGAGTCCCTAGGAGAAACTAACCAAAAAAAAGTGCTTCTCCTAGACTTAATAAATTAGAAACTCTCTAATACCAAAAAGTCACACTTTTTCTTAAACCACTTTTTTTGTGATTTGAGTGAAAGTTTATAGAGTATATTAATTTCTACCTGACAATGTGTACACATTTTAATTCATGAATTTTTTTATAATTCCCTCAATGTAACAGCACTCTTCCCATTTCTTCCCTGAGTTCCCCCCTTCCACCCATTCTTTTCTGCCCTTTCCTGCCTCCCCAGCTTTGCTTTTGGGAAAATGCTGCCCTTTTAGTCTCCTATGTTTGATTGTACTGAAAAGCTCATTTCTCTCTGGTGTTGTTCATTTCATAGGTTTTGTTTGGCCAAAAGGTGGTGTAGAGGGATAGGTTTAGTTCATGGCTTGAAAGATGTCTAAGGAGCACAGTTTAAGGCAAGAAGTCAGACCTTTAATTTAGCATGCACTCAACCTGTGTTTAGAGCTTACATAAATACACATAAAGGATATCGTATTGGAGAACTACTTTTGATTTGTATTAAGCTCAGTGGAAGTCAACTGATTGCCACAACAAACTGATAGGCCAGCAATCTGAAGTCATCATTAAAACAGCTGCTGAACACTTCTCTGATTAGCTCTGAGTTTTGTTTGACTGTTTTCAGATTAATTTCTGAGGTGTGTTTTTGAGGAATAGATACAGAAAGGCCTTTGAGCAGTGAAGAGATCTTAAGCTTCTTTTGTCCCACTCTTGAGACTCAGTACATAGATGAGTGCTAGGCATTCAATATTCACTAAATAAGCTGATTATTTATTGAAAGGGCAATTCTCATCTTATGTAATATTACTGGTTTTGCCAACATACAGAAAACCTCAGAACTTCTGGAAAGTTCAGCTTGAGTTCTCTAAATTAAGGAATGGACTCTTGGGAATGTGCTAGGGTTGTTTTGTATCAGTTATTTCATTTGATGAGCAGGCATTCATTTAGACAATGTTTCAGAAATGGCTAGCATAAGCAAAAAAGGGCAGGAGAGTTTAATAACTGAGATTATTTAATGATATTTCTCACACGTGGCAGAAACTTATTCTATGAGGTCATTATCTGTGGCTGTTTATCTCCTTAGAGGCTTTGGAATTCTGGTTGGCTGGCGTTATTGGCTGAGAGTATGGTGTAATGTCTCCTACTTCTTGCAGATGTCTCCACACAGAGAGATTTCTATATCCTGTGCCATGAAATACATTTTAAAGAAAATAATTTTACTTTACCAGTTGGCATCTGTCCATCAGTCAATTCCTAGCTCATTATTACATGCCTGTTCTGATTACCTAGTACAGCTCTGACAAGTATACACCACAAATGGGATGGCTTGAACAAACAAGAGTTTATTCTTACAATTTGGAGGCTTTAAGTTCAAGTTCAAAGTGCCAGTCTCTAGGGCCTGGGTTAAAGCCCCTCAACCTTGGGGTTCAGCTCTGCCTCCAGTTCCTGGTCCACTGGAGCTAGAGGCTTTTCTTCACTGTGACAACTACTGGCTGCTGAGACTACAAGCCCAAGGTTGACAAGTAAAATTGTACAGTCCCTATGTTACCAAACTACAGAGCAGGCCATTCATTCAAGTCCAATGTAAGTTCCAAGGTCAGCAGAGCATGGCAGGCTGCTGAACAATGACATGGCTACCTGCAGGGTCCAAGTATGCCATAAGCTAGAGACCATTCCCAAAGCTGTTTCTTACACATGGGAAGCAGACCACATACCCAAAGGCAGCTAGCTACACAGCTGCTCACAGTAGATTCCACCATGGAGTTGATTACCAGTTTCATCATGAGAAATACTAACTACATCCAGTTGCCCAGCCACTCAACCAGGCCCAGCCAAGTTGACACACAAACATAACCACCACAATGCCCATACACTCAAGAACATGCAGCAAATTAAAGGTGAAGTCAAGTATACAATTATAATTTAGTTTGATTAAAGTCCAAAACATTTTTTAAAAAATCCCAAGTCAGTTGTGTTGTTCTGTAGAATTTAACAAACTTTAAGAAAGGCATAATACTGATTATATATAAGCACTTTTAGAAAGTATGGGGTAAGATAGACTTGCAGCTTATTTTATGAGTCCAGCATTATTCCAATAGAAAGATCAGATAGAGACACTGCAAGAAAAGAAAATTATGGATACATATTTAGTCATGAACCTAAGTGCAAACTATTTTAATGAAATATTGGCAAATTGGATTCAAAACATATAAACATGATGAAATAATAGGACCAGGTGGGATTTTTGTCAGTTATGAAAACTTTGTTCCACTTTCATAAATCAACCAGTATCATTCACCATATGAATAGAATGGAGAAAAAAACTTCTGATCTTATCAATCAATGGGGAAAATGCACTTGACAAAATTCAAAAACCATTCATAATGAAAAATTTTTGCACACTAGGAATAGAAAGGTATTCACTGGATTTTACAAAAGCATATAGAAAAAAATCTAATGGTAACATCATATTTAATGGTAAATTATTCTATGATGATAGAAATTGAAGTATGTTAACCTACAGTTAGGTAGAGGGTAACTGGAGTGTCTAAGGAGAATTTTGGGGAATCTGCAAATGTCAATTGAGGTATAGTTTTCCCCATGTGTACTTTTTTCACAACTCACTGAAAATGAGAAAAAGATGTTAAAATATTTTAATGGTGTGTGATACATTGCCCCACTACTTTCATATTTAGAATAAAATCCAAATTCTTTACCATGATTTGCAATAACCTACTTACTCTAGCATTTCTTTCCTACCCCTTTTTCCTCTGGCCCACACTGCACTCATTGGTCTTTTTGTAGTTCTGAATATGTGTAATTGACATTACTGTCACATTTGTCTCCAGACATTGCATTTGATGTTCCCTCCAATTGGACTGATCTTTACATACCCATTACAAGACCTCATATCTTGTTTCCTCATGGAGGGGTTTTCTGAACATTCTCTTTATTATCATTTTTACTTTAGAATTCTTCTTAGCTCATAACTTTACCTAAAGTAATAAATATATCTTTGTTTATTTGGGCATTTTCTGCTCCCTCATTGCAATGTAACCTCTATGAATCCACAGGATTTATTTGTTTTTGATGTATAGCAGGGCCTAAAATTATGCCTGTGTCACGATGAATACATGAGAAACATTCTTTGAATGACTGATGTGTCAATACATGGACAAATCTAACAAAACAATGACTGTTAAAGGATTGATAATGTAAGGTTGAATATGACATAAACTAATAAATATTTATTTTACTGAGTCCTGAGTAGCATAGTGGCTAAAAAGCACTTGACTGCTAACCAGAAGGCTGGCGGTTCAAACCTACCAGCCACTTCTCGGAAGGAAGGTTGGGCAATCCTACTTCCGTAGTGATACTGCCTCGGAAACCCAAGGAGGGGTCGCTATGAGTCGGGGCCGACTCGACGGCACATAACAACAACAACAACATATATTGAAAGACCTTAAAGACATGAAGTAAAACAGCAAAAAATCAAACTGCAGAATACGATGTACATAAATTAAGTTTAATACATAATATTAAATTGAAATATATTATGCTATGAAAGTATCATGGATACTGGTGCTATGTCTTTTATAATGTCCTAATTTTTCCACCTAAAAATAAAAAAGAACATGACATGTAAATTATAGTTTTTCATATTTTTTTAAAAGCCTGGTTTAGCAGCAGAGAAATACCAATTTTTTTTTTTTTTTTTAATCTTCCTAATAACATTCACATTTCTTTTTCTTTGCTCCATATTATTCTTTGGATAAACTCTCTGAAGGCTCAAATCATGTGTTGCAAGTGAACTGAGCTATCCATTCCAGGAGAATCAGTGTATGTTACCCCTGGCGTCAGTACATGCTTCAAGGGTGGTATATGACTCAAGTCAAGCCAATGAATGTTACTGTTTGGATTTTATCACAAAACTTAAAGAAAGAGGAATTCCATTTTTACAAAGATTACTGGCTGGAAGGAACGGCAAATCACTAATAGCTCTTGGTAGTCATTTTTGTCATTCTGTAAAAGAATCTTTCTGATAATTAAGTCAAAAAGAGAAAGCAGGATAATAAATGTAGAGAAGACACACCTAATGGTATTGTCTGAAGCAAGGATTTAATCATGCCTGAAATCCTTTTAGGCTTTGGATTTCCTAGTCTCATAGGCCAAATTTTATTTATTGTGATATTTTGGTAATGGGATAATATGAAAAAACATGTCTTTTAGAACTGTTAGAATTATCTTTCTACCATTGCATGTATCCAAATAAATGTGTATACACACACACACACACACATAGGATCCCTCGTGGCATAGCAGTGAAAGCATTCGACTGCTAACCAAGAGGTCAATGATTGGAACACACCAGTTGCTCTGCAGGAGAAAGATGAGACAGTTTGTTTCCGTAAAGATTTACAGCTTTGGAAACCCTATGGAGCAGTCCTACTCTGTCCTTTAGTGTCACTGAGTTGGAATTGACTCAGTGGCAGAGGGTTTGGTTTCAGTTGTTGTTGTTGTTGTTATGTGCCGTCGACTCGGGCCTGACTCATAATGACCCCTCCTTGGACCTGACTCATAGTGACCCCTCCTTCTGAGGTAGTATCACTATGGAAGTAGATTGCCCCATCTTCCTTCCGAGGAGTGGCCGATGTGTTTGAACTGCCAGCCTTCTGGTTAGCAGTCAAGTGCCTTAAGCACTATAAATCAAGCTGATAGGTATAAGTTTATATCTAAAAAGAAGGTATTAACAAAACATTTTTACACTCTTTTTCCACTGGTGGAGGACAGACAGAAATCCTAATCAAAAAATAGTTTAAGCACTGAGAAAATACGGCACAATGTGTACTAAAGTTATTAGTTTTCTTATTTTTAAGAATTAAGGTATGACTTCACTGCATTTTTTTCTATTTAAATTAAAACTATCCACCTAATTTTGTTTGTTTCTTTTATCTAATGTACTGCTTTCTGATTGCCTCTCCTTCTTCACAGTGTAGAAAAGGCATGGTTTCTCTTGCCTTCAGTAACCTTTTTTGTTACTTTTCTCTTTTGGGGATCATATATTTTAACCTTTTATTTTTAAATAACTACAGATTCTCATAGGAGTTCTAGTGGCACAAATAGTTAAGAACTTAGCTGTTAAGTTAAAAGGTTAGCAGTTCAAACTGACCCAGCAATTTTTGGGGAGGAAGACCTGAGAATCTGCGTTTGTAATGAAAACAAATTGAAAATCCTATGGGGACTTTACTCTGTCACATGGGGTCACTATGAATGAAAATGAACTCAATGACACCTAATAACAACAATAGATTCACAAGAATTTCCAAATATAATACAGACAGCTCTTATGTACCCTTCACCAAGTTTACCAAAATTTCTTCTCTATGATTTCATTTTACATAATTATAGTGAATACAAACACAAAGAATTTGACATTGACACAATTTTCATGTATTCCTATGTCAATTTATCATATGTACAGATTTATGTAACTACCTCTACAACCAAGATGCAGACTATTCTATCAGCACAAAGATTTCCCATGTACTATTTTTTAATAGGGAGCTCTGGTAGCATAGTGGCTAAGACACTTGCCTGATAACCAGAAGGCTGGCGGTTCAAACCCACCAGCCACTCCTCGGAAGGAAGGTTGGGCAATCCTACTTCCGTAGTGATACTGCCTTGGAAACCCAAGGAGGGGTCGCTATGAGTCGGGGCCGACTCAATGGCAAATAACAACAACATTTTTAAATAAGGAACTCTGGTGGCATAGTGCCTAAGGCATTTGATGGCTAACCAGAAGGCTGGCAGTTCAATCCCATCCGCCACTCCTTGAAAGGCCAATTGGGCAATCTACTTCCATAGATACTGCCTCAGAAACCTAAGAAGGGGTCGCTACTAGTCAGAGCCAACTCGACTTCAGTGACTTTAGAGTTTAATTTTTAGTAAATACCAAAACCCACAACTACCAAGTCGATTCTGACTCACAATGACTTTACAGGACCGAGGAGAACTGCCTCCACAGTGTTTCTGAGGTTTTACATCTTTATGGAAGCAGCCTGCCTCATCTTTCCACTGCAGAGCAGCTGGTGGGTCCTAACACCCAACCTTTGGTTAACAGCCACTGCACCACCAGAGCTCCTACTTCTTTATAGGTACTCCATCCTCCTCTTCATTATCCCTAACCCCAGGCAATTGTTAATTTGTTTCCTATCTCTAAATTTTACCATTTGAGAATGGTATATGAATAGAATTATACAATATGTGACCTTTCGAGATTGACCTTTTTCATCAGCATAATGCCTTTGACATTCATCCAAGGAGTTGTATGAATCAACAAACTATTGTTTGTGTGAACTATTGTATCTTTCACTATTACTGAGTATTATTCCATGGTATGGAATTTACTTAACCATTCTCTTATTAAGGAATATTTCGGTTGTTCAGCTTTTGTTGAGGATATGGAGACATTAGATCTTTCATGTTATTAAGAATATACAAATATACACCCACTTTCCAAAGTATTTAAGCTGTATCTTAAAAATAAAATATGTCTTTATGGTAATTGTGTCCTTGGACATTTATCCTAGAGAAATAAAAACTAGTGCTTGCACAAAAACTTGTATAAGATTGTTCATAGAAGCTTGATTTATAATAGCCAGTTAACTTTTTATTTTTCATTTTTGTTTCCTCCCAAGTTTTAGGAGCGTAATCATTTCAACATATATTTATTACGTATCTACTCAAGACCAAGTTTATAATTTTCTAAGTATACCACAACGGGGTTTTATTTTTAAATGACATTTCTGGCCATGGTCATGTAACTCACACACACACACACACACACACAAGATGTATGTAACTCTTGGCACCAATGCTCATCTGTCAGTTTGTCATACTGTGGTGGCTTGTTTATTGCTCTGAGGCTGGAGACTATGCCACCAGTATATCAAATAGGTTCACCTATGGTGGATAGGTATCAGCAGAGCTTCCAGACTGAGACAGACTAGGAAAAAGGATGGGGATATCCACTTCTGAAAAAAACTGGACTCTGAAAATCTTAAGACTAGCTCTGAAACATAGTCTGGTATAGTGGCAGAAAATGACCCCCTCAGATTGGAAGGCACTCAAAAATAGTACTGGGGAAGAGCTGCTTCCTCAAAGTAAAGTTGACTCTAAAGACATGGATGGAGTAAAGCTTTCAGGACCTTCATTTGCTGATGGGGCATGACTCAAAATGGGAAGAAATAGCTGTAAACAATCAATAATTGGAAGGTGGAATGCAAGAAATATGAATCTAGGAAAAATGGAACTAGTCAAAAATGAAATGGAACACATGATGATTGATATCCTAAGCATTGTTGTTGTTGTTATTGTTGTTGTTGTTATTTGCCATCGAGTCAGCCCCGACTCATAGCGACCCCTCCTTGGGTTCCCGAGGCAGTTATCACTACGGAAGTAGGATTGCCCAACCTTCCTTTCGAGGAGTGGCTGGTGGGTTTGAACCGCCAGCCTCCTGGTTAGCAGTCAAGTGCCTTTAGGCACTATGCTACCAGAGCTCCATCCTAAGCATTAGTGAGCTAAAATGGACTGGTTTTGGCCATTTTGAATCATACAAGCATATATTCTACTATGCTAGCAATGACAAATTGAAGAGGAATGGTGTTACATTCATCATAAAAAAAAGAACATTTCAAGATCTATTCTGAAGTACAAAGCTGTCAATGATAAGATAACATCCAAACACCTACAAAGAAGACTAATTAAAATTGATGTACCAACCACTAAAGCCAAATATGAAGAAATTGAAGATATTTACCAACTCCTGTAGTCTGAAATTGACCAAACATGAAATCAAGATGCATTGATTATTACTAGTGATTGGACTGCAAAAGTTCAAAATAAAGAAGAATCATTGGCAGTTGAAAAACATGGCCTTGTTGAAAGAAATGATGCTGGAGATTGTATGATAGAATTTTGCAAGACCATTAACTTATTTCTTGAAAACACCTTTATCAACATAAATAGCAGCTATACACGTGGACTTTGCTAAGTAGAATATAAAGGAATCAGATCTACTACATCTGAGGAAAGGCAATGGATAATGTCAATATTGGCAGTTAAAACAGGGCCAGGATCTGACTATGGAACAGACCAATTGCTTTTATGCAAGTTCAAGCAGAAACTGATGAAAATTAAAACAAGTACATGAAAGCCAAATATAACCTTGATTTTACCCCACCTGAATTTAGAGATAATCTGAAGAATAGCTTTGATATGTTGAACACCAATGACCAAAAATCAGATGAGTTGTGGGATGACATCAAGAACATCATACATGAAGAAAGCAAATTGCCATTAAAATATAGGAGAGAAAAAGAACAAAATGGCTGTCAGAAGAGACTTGGAAACTTGCTCTTAAACAGAAAGTAGCTAAAGTGAATGGAAGAAATTATGAGATAAAAGAGCTGGACAGAAGATTTCAAAGGGCAGCTTAAGAAGGCAAAGTAAATTATTATAATGAAATGCACAAAGACCTGCTGTTAGAAAACCAAAAGGGAAGAACAACTTAGCATTTTTCAAGCTAAAATCACTGAAGAAAAAATTCAAGCCTCAATTTGCAATATTGAAGGATTCTATTAGCAAAATATTGAATGATACAGGTAGCATTAAAAAAAAAAAGATGCAAGGAATGCACAGACTCACTGTACCAAAAATAATGGGTTGATGTTCAACTATTTCAGGAGGTAGTATATGATCTTGGCAATTCAAACCCACCAGCCACTTCTCAGAAGGAAGCTTGGGCAATCTACTTCCCAACCTTCTCCCAAGGATAATGAGAGCACTTGGAAACCCAAGGAGGGGTCATTATGAGTCATATCTGACTCAATGGCAGTGAGTGAGTATATGATCCATATTGAAGGGATGTTTCCAAGCTGTACTAAAGGAATTTGTGAAAAACAAAACTCCAGGAATTGACAGAATACCCATTGAGATGTTTCAAAAATGGATAAAGCACTGGAGGCACTTACTCCTTAATGCCAAGAAATTTGGATGACAGCTACCTGGTCAACTGACTGGCAGAGATCCATATTTGTGCCTATTGCAAAAAAAGGTGATGCAAGAGAATGTGGAAATTATCAAACAATACCATTAATATCACATGCAGGTAAATTTTTGCTGAAGACCATTCAACAATGATTGCAGCAGTAGGGAACTTCCAGAAACACAAGCTGGATTCAGAAGAGGAAGTGGAACAAAGGATATCTTTTTATCCTTGTTGGGTTGTATCTGGGGTAAAAGCAAATAATACCAGAAAAATGTTTATCAGTATTTTATTGACTTTGCCAAGACATTTGACTGTGTGAGCATACCAAATTACAGATAACATTGAGAAGAATGGAGATTCCAGACCACTTAATTGTGTTCATGAGTAACTTGTATATAGACTAAGAGACCATCATTCCAACTGAACAAGGGAATACTGCATGGTTGTAAATCAAGAAGGTTGTGCATCAGGGCTGTATCCTTTCACCATACTTACTCAATCTGTATGCTGAGAAAATACTATGAGAAGCTGGGATTGGAGAAAGACTGTGTTAATTTTGCTTGCTGAAATTAATGATGACTTGAAGCACTTACTGATAAAGATCAAAGGCTGTAGTCTTCAGTATGGAATATAACTCAACATAAAGAAAGCAAAAATCCTCACAACTGGACCAAAATATTATGCTAAATGGAGAAAAGATTAAATTTGTCAGGGATTTCATTTTACTTGCATTCACAATCAACATCCATTGAAGCAGCAATCAAGAAATCCAAAATCATATTGCACTGGGAAAATCTTACAAAAGATATTTTTAGGTCTTAAGAAGCAAAGACATCACTTTGTAGACTAACATGTGCCTAACCCAAATCATGATATTTTCAATAGCCTCATATGTGTGTGAAAGCTGGACAATGAATAAGGAAGCTCAAAGAAGAGTTGATGCTTTTGAATTATGGTGTTGGTGAAGAATAATGAAAATACCACAGACTGCCAGAACAATGAACAAAACTGCCCCAGAAAAAGCGCAACCAAATGCTCCTTGGAAGCAAGAATGGCGAGACTTCACCTCACTTGTTTTGGTCATATGGTCAGAAGAAACAATTCACTGGAGAAAGATATCATGTTTGACAGAGGGTCAACAAAATGGGGAACACCTTCAACAAAATGGATTGACACAGTGACTGCAAAGATGGGCTCAAGTATAACAAGGATTGTGAGGATGGAGCATGACCGGAGAGTGTTTCATTCTGTTGTACATAGGGTCGCTATGAGCAGAAGCCAATTTGACAGTTCCTAACAACAACATAAAAAAGTGGCTGTAGCCCACCCAAGGGATTGTTTAGTTTTCCATTCTGCTAGTCATAAAAAGAGCCAGTCCCACAAGGTGAGGAGAAAACCTCACTATCATCAAGAAGTGCCAGATTTACAATAGCAACAAGATAGAAATAACCTATATGCCCATCAGTGGAAGAGTGGATGACCGAACTATGGTACATACACATACTGGAATGCTATGCAGCAGTAAAGAATAATGTAGAGTCTGCAAAACACCACATAGTATGGATGAACTTGAAGGACATTATGCTGACTGAAGTAAGTCAATCACAGAAGGGCAAATATAGTATTAGTTCATTGTTGTGGAGGGTCAAAGAAAAGTTTATTTATTGAGGGAAACTTTCATTGTTGGTTGCCAGGTGTGGGAGGGAAAGGGAGAGAACACTGCAAAAGGGAAAAAAAAATGTGTTGACCCATGTCAAAAAAAAAAAAAAAAAAAAAAGAAGAAGAAGAAGAAGTGCCAGGAGTGGAACAAGTTATTTGAACCCAGGTTCTCTGTGCTGAAAATGTCATAGACTCAGGGGACAGAGATTTGTAACACTGGGCAAGGTATAAGGTTGGAGGTGGCAGTGAAATTGGTTCAACTAATGGAGTGAGGGAGATGAAACTCTTTGAGTAGGAAGATTCCTACTGAAGTTGGATGCCTATAGCCACTTATTGAAGTGGCTGAAGAATTGTAACAGTTGCCCAAGTAGGGCAGACACTTGAGTGCTGCCTACCTGAGGGCATAGATAAGGAGTGAGAGCTCTTGGTTTGAAGCCATGTTGATTGATGAGCTATACCTTGTTACTTGAGTTGTTCATATTTCTTTCAAGTTGATCCTGATTTTACATTATCTTTATTTATTTTATCTGATTTTAAATTGTAACCTCTTAATTCAAAACTCTAACTGCCATTGAGTCGGATCCAACTCATAGCAACCCCTCCTTGGGTTTCCCAGGTGGTATCACTACAGAAGTATGTTGCCCAATCTTACTTGTGAGGAGTGGCTGGTGGGTTTGAACCACCAGCCTTCTAGTTAACAGTCACTATGCCATCATTGTTCCTATTTCCCTAGTAAATCCTGTTATCCTGAGTATGGTTGTCAATTTTTTGTGGCCATTGTAAGGAATTATCAAACCCTGCAAGAAAATAAAGAGTGTCATAGGAGGGGTGGCTGGTGTCAGAATTGTTTAAAACATTGGAGAGTGGAGGTATGTCTGACGTCCTAGTCATAGGAATCAGTTTTGGCTGATGCTGATTCTCTTCCCCCCATTGTTAAGTTAGAGGACCTCTGAAGCCACCACATTACACTAAGACTTTTTTCTCCTTCAAGTATCTGACCTTGACAAATCCTAGTCCCTCCCCGAATAGGCCAATAGTCACCTGTTTCATTTACCTGGACAATGCCCACACCACCACATACTGCCTGACAAGGACTTATCTCTCATCTATGAAACCTCTGCTGACTTCATCCCTACACTTAATAATTCACCATTCCCTCTAGTGTGTTATATATTCTCATAACCTCTGTGAATATTCAGCACACTTATTCTTTCACTTGCACCCCCCCATTAACTCTTTGATGTTAAGATAAATGTTTTATTAATCTTGTTTTTTTGAGTACTTGGCATAATTCCTCAGTCAGAGTAGGCATTCACTAAAAATTTGTTGAAAAAAAAAGATGGTTAAATTAATCTACCAGTTAACTGTGCCTGACATTTTGTACTTAATTCTTATAATTATACACTGAGTAAGTATTATTTTCTTCATTTTGTGAAGAGGACCTTGAAACAAAAAAAAATTCAAACTTAAGATTCATGGCTCAGACTGTAGTTGATGGAATACAAATTTTCTTATCCAAGATTGTTCTTCTTTCTACTATGTCACTGCTGCCTAGATCAAGAGATCACCCTGTTGTCTTTGAATTTATACAAAAAGTACAGGTATTCATTGCTTACAGGAGCTCTGGTGGCATAATGCCCAAGGCATCTGACTATGAAACAGAAGGCTGGTAGTTAAAATTCACCAGCTGCTCGGAGGAAGGAAAATGATGTAATCTACTACCGTAAAGATTTACCAGCTTACAAACCCAATAGGGGTCACTGTGAGTGGGAATCAAGTCAACAGCACTGGGTTTGGTTATTTTGGCTTTACAAATCACTTAACATCCATGATACATTCTGTGAAACAGGATATTAGATAATTTGGAATTGTGTAAACACTAAATTATATATTTATCAAACAGATGTGCTTAAATAGCAAGCAATAGCATTCACTGATTTTCCACCACAGTGTTGATTAATAAACTTTTTCACTTCCAAATCGATTCTTCTCCTATGTCTCTTGCTGCTGCTATCACTAGCTCTGAATTTCCTGCATTTGGAAGTCATGATGGACTTCACAGTAATATTTTAAAAAGAAAATTAAACTGAGAGACGATACTACAATACTCAAGAAACACACAAAAGACAAGATTTGATTCTGCTACTTATGACTTGGGAGCTCTGGTAGCATAGTGCCTAAGGCACTTGACTGCTAACCAGAAGGCTGGTGGTTCAAACTCACCAGCCACTCCTCAGAAGGAAGATGGGGCAATCTACTTCCATAGTGATACTGCCTCAGAAACCCAAGGAGGGGTCGCTATGAGTCGGGTCCGACTTGACAGCATATAACAACAACAACAACAACTTATGAGTTGAAACATATACTACTACATGGTAAAACTTATATTTGTAAGTAAGGAAAGCTTACATTAAAATAAGAATAGAAGATACAGTAAATAATAAGTCAGTAACAAATATTTATTATAACTATCAAGATATATGTATTATGAGTTACATATATACCTTTGTTCAACAACATAAATGGTGACTATACAACCTGGACTGCACCAGACAAAATACACAGGAATCAGATCAACTACATCTGCTGAAAGAGTGATGGGGAGGCTCCAAATCCTCAGTCAGAGTAAGCCCAGGAACCAACTATGGAACAGACCATCAACTGCTCATGCAAATTCAAGTTCAAGTTGAATAAAATTAAAACAAATCCATGAGAGCCAAAATGCAGTCTTCATTATATCACACCTAAATTTAGAGACCATCTGAAGAATAGATTTGATGAATTGAAAACCAGTGACCAAAGACCAGACAAGTGGTGGGATGACATCAAGAACATTATACATAAATAAAACAAAAAGCCATGGAAAAGACAAAAATGAATGTCAGAATAGATTCTGAAACTTGATATTGAACTTAGAGTATATAAAATGAATGGAAGAAATAATCAAATAAAGAATTAACCACAAGATTTCATAGGGCAGCTCAAGAAGACAAAGTAAAGAATGATAATGAAATGTGCCTAGAAATGAAATTTGAAACCCAAAACATATTCAGGGTTTCTCAAGCTGAACGAACTGAAGAAAAAATTCAACCCTCAAGTAACAATATGGAAGGATTCTATGGGCAAAATATTGAATGATGTAAGAAGCAGCAAAAGAAGATGGGAAAAAACATTTAGTCATTGATGTTTGACCATTGCAGGAGGTAGCAATTTTATTGAAGTAGAAGTCTAAGCTACACTGAAGGATTCAGCAAAAAACAATACTCTAGGAATAGATGGAATACCCATTGAGATGTTTTGACAAATGGATGCTGCACTGGAGGCACTCATTCTTTAATGCTAAAAAATTTGGATTCAGCTACCTGGACAACCAACTGGAAGAGATCTATATTTGTGCCCATTCAAAAGAAATGTGATGTGTGGTGGTTTAGTTTGTGTGTCAACTTGGCTGGGCTTGGTTGAGTGGCTGGGCAGCTTAATGTAATTATTCCTTTTGGTGAGATTGGTAATTAAGTCCATGGTGGAATCTATTAGAGCACCCAAGTAGCTGCTTTGGGTATGTGTTCTGCTTCCCATATATAAGAAACAGCTTTGGGAAGGGTCTGCAGCTTATGGCATGCTTGAACCCTTCATGTAGCTGAGTGGTTGTCCAGCAGCCTCCCATAC
>NW_006922610.1:158252-159422 GCF_000298275.1 Orycteropus afer afer
GGAACTTCCAGAAATGCAAGCTAGATTCAGAAGAGGACATAGAATGAGGGATATCATTGCTATTGTCAGATGGATATTGGTTGAAAGCAAAGAAAACCGGAAAGCTGTTTACCTGTGTTTAATTGACTATACAAAGGCATTCAACTCTGTGAATCATAACAAATTATGGATAACATTGCAAAGAATGGGAATCCCAGAGCACTTTATTGCGCTCATGAGGAACCTATATATACATAGAGCAGGAGGCTGTCATTCAAACAGAACAAGGGCATATTGCATGGTTTAAAATAAGAAAGGGTAGACATCAGGGCTGTATCCTTTCACCATACTCATCAATCTTTATGCTGAGCAAACAACCTGAGAAGTTGGACTATATGAAGAAGAACATAGCATCAAGATTGGAGAAAGATTATTAACAACCTGCTATATACAAACAACACAACCTTTCTTGCTGAAAGTGAAGATGACTTGAAGCACTCACTGATGAAGATCAAAGACTATAATCTTCAGTATGGATTATAACTCAACATAAAGAAAACAAAAATCCTCACAACTGGACCAATAAGCAGCATCACAATAAATGGAGAAAAAATTAATGTTGTCAAAGATTTCATATTACTTGGATTCACAGTCAACACCAATGGAAGCAGCAGTCAAGAAATCAGACAATGTATTGTACTGGACGTATCTGCTCCAAAAGACCTTTTTAAAGGGCTGAAAAGCAAAGACGTCTCCTTGAAGGCTAAGGTATGCTTAACCCAAGCCATGGTATTTTCAATAGCATCATATGATTGTGAAAGCTGGACAGTGAGTAAGGAAGACTGAAGAAAAGTTGGTGCTTTTGAGTTATGATACTGGCAAAGGATATTCAAACTACATAGACTGTGCAGCCAGAAAGCTCCTTAGAAGCAAGAATAGCCAGACTTCATTTGACCTACTTTGGCCATGTTATCAGAAGGGACCACTCCTTGGAGAAAGATATAATGCTTGGCAAAGTAGATGGTCAGCAAAAGGGGGAAGACCCTCAACAAGATGGATTGACACAGTGACTGCATCGATGACCTCAAGTATAGCAAGGATCGTAAGGATGGTGCATGACTGGGCAGTATTTCATTCTGTTGTTCATAAGATAGCTAGGAGTCAGAACTGACTCACTGATACCTAACAACA
>NW_006922610.1:159812-161318 GCF_000298275.1 Orycteropus afer afer
CACTGAAGCTAGAGGCATCTCTCTAGTCAGGCAACTAATGGCTGCTGAGGCTGACAAGCCCAAGATTGACAAATAAAATGCCACAGTCCTGATGTTACCAAACCACATGGCAGGCCATTAATTCAAGTTCATCGAAAGTCCTAAGGTTGGCAAAGCATGGCAGACTGCTGAACAATGATACAGCTACATGCAGGGTTCAAGCATGCCATAAGCTAGAGACCATTCCCAAAGCTGTTTCTTACATATGGGAAGCAGACCACACACCGAAAGGCAGCTACTCAGCTGCTCACAGTAGATTCCACCATGGAGTTGATTACGAGTCTTATCATGAGGAATATTACATCCAGCTTCCCAGCCACTCAACCAGGCCTAGCCAAGTTGACACACAAATTTAACCACCACAACACCTAAGAACAACAGTACCCATTCTAGGCCTGACAGAGTAATTGTTTTGTACACAACAGATGTGAAATTCATGTGTTGTTGCATGCTGTTGTGTTTGTCACATTCTGTATGTCCACTACATCCCATCCTGCAATTTTTGAACTCTGTTATAAACTTGTGGAACCATGGACATACATGTGACCAGATATTTCCTGAATGAACATTATGCAAAGCATGGTTGTGTAATGTTTTTCAATTATGAATATAATTTTCTCTAAAAAAGAAAGGAAAAAGGGGTTATATCTATGAATTCATAGGTGATTTCTTCTCTATCTTTGGATGCAACTTTGTTGCATGCTTGGCTCCAGGCCACTCATAGAACGTGCTATCTGCAAACAAAGGAGTTTTCCAATGCTCTACTTATCTGGAGAACATACTTAAAGAGATTACACTATGAATGTTTGTTTTAAGTCAGTCCTCTAAGTCTTTAAAGCTCATTGTTTTAATACAATTCAAACAAGGCTTTTAAACTTCATTATGTCCCTCTGTCAACTTTATTCTTTTATTGCATGTATAAGAAAAGCTTATTTTTCCACCTTATTTAAATGTTATTTTTTTTTTTTCCCCTTAAGGGGCAATGGGGAAATCAGATTGCCAAACTCTTTCTTATTTCCTTTCAGTCTATGTCTTTTATTTTTCTTTTTCTCAAGGAAGAGTTAGATAAATCTTGCCATGAAATTACCTCAGAGAGCTTCTCCCACATAATCAAACTGCTCTGCTTTGTCTTAGACTATCTTAGACCATATTGCTGAATACTTTCTGATTAATTAAATTTATATCCTTACATATATAATTTTTTTCAGTTAGGAATGTTTTAGATAATTAAAATACAATTCAACAAGATTATGTCTCATTCAAAATAAACAGCTGTACTGCATCCCCACATACTCAAATAATTATTCAGTTAACATAGATCTTTTACTTCAGCATTATAGCTCCTCAAAGAAGAAGAAAGGAGTAGGAAGAGAAAAACTTAGGACATATATTCAGTATTTCAGGTTTTAAGCATCCAAAATTGATGTAGTGATATATACAGTTAACTGAATGAATTAATTTAAGCAG
>NW_006922610.1:162618-165197 GCF_000298275.1 Orycteropus afer afer
CAACAGGGCTCCTTACACCCACATTCCCTAGAGATAGATATACAAGCATACATCATTTTATTACACTTTTTTTTTCTGAGTTCTAGAGATACTGATATTTTTTACAAATTGAAATTGTCTGACAACCTTGGATCAAGAAATCTATCAGTGCCATTTTTCTATCAATATGTGCTCATTTTGTGTTCCTGTGTCACATTTTGGTAATTCTTGCAACATTTCAAGCTTTTTTATAATGCTGTTGCCAAGATAGCATATGCAAGTTCAACTTGAAGCTGAAGATAATGAAAACAAGTCTGCAAGAGCCAAAATACAAACTTGATTAAATCCCACCTGAATTTAGAGAACATCTGAAAAATAGATTTGACGCACTGAACACCAATGACAAAGGCCAGATAAGTCGTGGTATGACATCATGAAGATCACACATGAAGAAAGCAAAAGGTCGTTTAAAAGAAAAGAAAGGAAGAAAAAAACAAAATGAATGTCAAAAGAAACTGACTATTGTTCTTGAATGGAGAACAGATAAGTAAATAGAGGAAATTATGGCATGTGAGAGTGGTACAGAAGATTTCAAAGGGCAGCTTGAGAAGTTAAGGTAAAATATTATAGTGAAATGTTCGAAGATACAGAACTAGAAAAACCAAAGGGGAGAACATGATTGATATTTCTCAAGCTGAAAGAACTGAAGAAAAAATTCAAGACTTGAGTGGCAATATTGAAGAATTATATGGGCAAAATATTGAATGATGGAGAAAACATCAAAAGAAGATTGAATATACAGAATCACTGTACCAAAAAGAATTGGTTGACAATCAACCATTTCAAGAGGTATCATATAATCAAGAACCAAGGGTATTGAAGAAATAAGTGTAAGCTGCACGGAAAGATTTGGCAAAAAACAAGGCTCCAGGAATAGATGAATTAGCCATTGCGATGTTTCAACAGTGGATGTGGCTCTTTAGGTTGCTCACTTGTTTATGTAAAGAAATTTGTAATACAGCTACCTGGCCAACTGACAGGAAAAGATTCATATTAGTGACCATTCCAAAGAAAGGTGATCTAATACAATGTAGAAATTATCAAACACTCTCATTAGTATCACATGTAAGTAAATTTTTGCTGAAGATAATTAAAAAATGATTGTAGCAGTACATCAGTAGGGAACTGCCAGAAATTCAAGCCAGATTCAAAAGAGGATGTGGAAATAGGGATACCATTGTTGATGTTGGATGGCTTTGGGCTGAAAGAAAAGAATACCAGAAAGAGGTTTACCTGTGTTTTATTGACTATGCAAAGGCATTCAACTGTGGAGATCATAATAAATCATGGATAATACTGTGAAGAATGGGAATTCCACAACACTTAATTGTTCTCATGAAAAACTAAAAGATTGTCATTTGAACAGAATAAGGGAATACTAAATGGTTTAAAATCAAGAAAAATGTGCTTCTGGGTTTTATCTTTCACCACGCTTATTCAGTCTGTATGCTGAGAAAAATAATCCCAAAAGATTGATTATATGAAGAAGAATACAGTGTAAGGACTTTAATAAGACTCAGTAACAACCTGCAACATGCAGATGACACAACCTTACTTACTGAAAGTGAAGAAGACTAAGTGATGAAGATCAAAGATCACAGCTTACAGTATCGATCACACTGCAATGTAAAGAAAATTAAACTGGATGAATAAGCGACATCACAATATATGGAGAATTATTGAAATTGTCTGGGATTTTATTTCACTTAGGTCCACAATTAACACTCATGGAAACAGCAGTCAAGAAATCAGACATATTGCATGGCAAACCTGCTGCAAAAGAGCTCTTTGAAGTGTTAATGAGCAGCAATATAACTTTAAAGACTAAGGTATGCTTGACCCAAGCCATGGTATTTTTAATAGCCTCATATGCATGCAAAAGCTGGACAATTAATAAGGAAGTTAGAAGGATTGATGCATTTGGATTGTGATGCCAATGAAGAATATTGAAAATATCATGGAACACCAAAAGAATGGAAAAATCTGTCTGGAAGAATTGCAGTCGTAATGCTCCTTAAAACATGAACAGCTAGACTTTGTCACACCTATTTTCATTATGTGGTCAGAAGGGACTAGTCCCTGGAGAAGGATTTCATGCTTGCTGAAGTGAAGTGTAAGAGGAAAAGGAGAAGATCTTCAACAAGATGGAATAACACAGTGGCTGCAAGGATGGGCTCAAGCACAGCAAGGATTGTGAGGATGGTGTAGAATTGGGCAGTGCTTTGTTCAGTGTACATAGTGTCATGATGACTTGGAATTAACTTGACAGCATCTAATGACAAATATCTGTGTGTGTGTGTGCATGTGTGCAGTGAATTACTTAATATGGCTCTTCTAACTATGATTTTTGTGGTGCTTACCAAATGACTTGGGGGAACTATGTAAATGTGAGAAATGTGAGGTGCTCAAGGTCTATCAAAGGGGTTAAATAGCTTGTTGGTAATGTAAATAAGCTACTTGACACTCTTGTGTGGGTAGGACCGTGGGAATAAGGTGTATGATGAAACCCTAATGCACAGAGTGGTCAGTTATGTCATTTT
>NW_006922610.1:166307-168239 GCF_000298275.1 Orycteropus afer afer
CCAAGGGTCAAAGTGAGGTGACCTTTGGTCATGGCAGAGGGGAAGCTGTCTTGAGGGAAGAATTATATCCTGAGCATTCCTGAATCTGATTTGCAACTAGATTCACTTCCCTAATAAACCTCATAATCATTAGTATTGTTAATGATTTCTCTGTGACCATTTTAATCATCCATTGAACCTAGCAGAGAAGTAGAGTGCCATGGGAGGGATGGTTGGTGTTGGAATTGGTAAACAGATTGAGGGTGGTGGCCTGTCTATCCTCATAGGAATCAGCCTTGGGCTGCTGATGGTGTTTCTGTAAAGGTAGAGGAGGTCAGAAGATACACCCCATATAAGAAGCTCTGGTGGAGTAGTAGATAAGGCATTTGGCTGCTAACCACGTCAATAGTGCAAGCTCACCAGCCACTCTGGAAGGAAGATGGTGGAAGGAAGATGGGACAATCTACTTCTGTAAAGATTTACAGCCTTAGAAACCGAATGGGCATTGCTATAAGTCAGAATCAACTTGATGGAAGTGAGTTTGGTCTTTGATATACCTGCATATATGTGTGTGTGTATATGTGTGTGTGTATACATATACACACACATACATAAATACATATATATGCACATACATGCATATAGATAGATCAAGATATAATTATATGTAACCTTCTACATGTCTTCTTACTATAAAAAGAAACAAACTCAATCAAATGTATATAATACTCAGTCTCAGTTATACATTTTTTGAAATGATAAAGGCTTGTTATCTTTATATTTGTTAGAGCAATAAACCAGAAAAACAAAGCAAACCCACTACCATTGAGTCAAATCAGCCTCATAACAACCCTGCTGGACAGAGTAGAACTGCACCATAGGATTTCCAAGCCTGTAAATCTTTAAAGAATTAGATGTCACATCCATCTCCCACAGGGCAACTGGTAGGTTTGAACCATTGATCTTAGCAGCTGAGTGATTTAACCACAATAATATTTACATTTTAACAACCACTCCAAAGTCTGAATGCTATAACATAAACATAATCAATGTGTATTAATGGCCAATGGCCTACTTTATAGCATTAGATTTTTCTCTGATTTACTCTATTCATAATTTTCCACATTTTTTATCATGGCATACAAATTGCTTAATAACTAAATGCAATAAAATGTCAATGATTATCCTTTAGGATTGTATCAGAGTCAGTAATATGAGCATGATATACTCATTCAAGGAAACCCTCTACTTACTAAGCATAGCTGAGAATTTTGTATAAAGAATTCAAATAATTTGGTTAGAAAGATAATGGAATAGCTTGTTCAAAAGCACAGAGATTTACAAAAGTGGAACAAAGAAATTGAAAACAGGTAAATTTGTCAAAGGAGTCTCTGAGTGGCACAGTTAGGCGTTCCAACTACTAGATGAATGGTTGGTAATTCAAATCCCCCTATAGACAATAACAAAGATAGGCCTTATTATCTATTTCCAAAAGTTCTTAGCCTTGAAAATCCTATGGGGTAATTTTACACTGCACAAATGCACTGCCCTCGAGTCAGATCTGACTCGATCTGATTCATAGTGACCCCTCGTTGGGTTTCCCAGGCGGTATCTCTATGGAAGTAGATTGCCCAACCTTCCTTCTGAAGAGTAGCTAGTGGATTTGAACTGCCAGCCTTCTTGTTAGCAATCAAATGCCTTAGGCATTACACCACCAGAGGTCCCAATTTTATACTGCACACATGGGATCTCCATGAGTAATAATTGACTGCATAACAACTAACAACAACACAAAGTTTTTCAAGAAACACCTGAGAGTGCAAACAGTTAATATTCTAGCCTGCCATCTTAAAGGTGGGTGGTTCAAGTCCATTGAGAATCACCAAGACATAAAGGCCAGGTGATTTGCTTCTGAAAATTTGCTAATGAAAACCCTATGAAGCACAGTTCTAC
>NW_006922610.1:168754-181262 GCF_000298275.1 Orycteropus afer afer
TTAGTCTACAAAATGACCTTTGCTTTTTGACATTTTAAAGAGATCTTTTGCAGCAGATTTGCCCAATGCAATGCAGTGTTCAATTTCTTGAGTGCTGCTTCCATGGGTGTTGATTGGGGATCCAAGTAAAATCAGATCTTTGACAACTTCAGGCATTTCTCATTTGGTATGATGTTGCTTACTGGTCCATTGTGAGGATTTTTGTTTTCCATATGTTGAGGTATAATCCATACTGAAGGTTGCAGTCTTTGTTCTTCATTAGTAAATGCTTCAAGTCTTCATCTCTTTCCATGGTTATGTCATCTGCATATTGTAGATTGTTAATGAGTCTTCCTTAAAACCTGATGCCATGTTCTTCATGTAGCCCAGATTCTCAGAACTTTTTCTTAACCTACAAATTGAATAAATATGGTGAAAAGGTAGAAGTCTCATGAACGCCTTTCCTGATTTTACACCATGCAGTATCCCATTGTTGTGTTTGAATGACTACTTCTTCCTGGTCTATGTACTGCTTACATGTAAATACAGTTCAGTCCTCTGTAATTCACATTCTTTGCAATGTTGTCCATAATTTGTTATGGCCCACACAGTTGAATGCTTTTGCATAGTCAATAAAACACAGGTAAACATCTTTTTTGTATTCTTCACTTTCAGCCAAGATCTAACTGACAGCAGTAGTGATATACCTCATTCCATACCCTGTTCTGAATTCAACTGGGCTTTCTGGTACTTGATGTCAACAAAGTGCTGCAATTGTTTTTAAATTATCTTCAGCAAAATTGTATTTGTCTATAATATTACTGATATTGTTCAATAATTTTGGCATTTTTTTGGTCAATTTTTTTTTTTTTTGTAACTGTAACAAATATGTGTATCTTCCAGTCAGTTTACCAGACAGCTATTTTCCAAATTTCCTAGCATAAATGACTGAGAGCTTCTACTTGATGAAACATCTAAATTGGTTTTATGTGAATCCAGGAGCCTTGTTTTGGAGCAATGTTCAGTGACGTTTGAATGTGTGTGTGTGTGTGTGTGTGTGTATAAAAGAAAAAATAATATTTGGATTTTGTGATTTTGTGGAGGGAGGTGGAGGTGGATCATACTGACTAAATATCAAAAATATTTTTAGGAGATTTCTCTTTACTCCTTTGAGATACTTTATATATATTTGGTATACTAATTCTGAATTTTATGACCACCATTAGATGGATGCTGATAGAAAGCTTTGGTGTTTGAATGTTTCAGGTGGAGAAGTTGATCTATTTATGTACTGAAACAACAGAGAAAGGAACAAGATACACTTGTTACTAAATCTGTATTTCCATTCTGAAAATTTGGTTGACCTCTTTTCCTGCTATGCATGCTTACATAATTTTATATAACCATTGTATTTATAGCTACAGAGGGTGATAAAAATAGTGTACAATTTGTTACAATTAAAGGAGAGAGCAGTAAGACTGACTGTTTATGTAGGACAAGTGCAGAGACAGTGACATTGCCTGCTGTGTAAGTGACATTGGAAGAAAGCATTGTAATGAAAAAATAAAATAGAACTATTCAGAGGCTCTAGCGCCTTTCCTGATGTGATGCTGTTGCATAAACAAAGAAATATGAGAGAGAGCAGAGGTTCTCTTACATTCCATTATAAATATTGATGATGGTTTGTGTTGAGTGGTAGGGCATATGGAAAAAGATAAAATGGAAAATGAAATAAGCTTTAAATTTAACAGGCCAGACCTCTAAAATTGAATATCAAAAGGTAAGGTTATAATATGGTGAATGATATACATATATATTTATAAATAATGGAAGAAAAACCTTTTAAGTTTTCAAAATAAGCAGTTTGATTATTTCCACCTATGTAACAGTTGATTTCAGAAGGAAGGTTGGGCATTCCTACTTCCGTAGTGATACTGCCTCGGAAACCCAAGAAGGGGTCGCTATGAGTTGGGGCTGACTTGATGGCAAACAACAACAACAACAACAAACAGTTGGTTATCAGAAATATTTGAGTTCCTCCACCACACCACTCTCAGTTTGACATACTATGCTGGCTGACATGCTGCTGTCAGGATGGAGGTTATGTCACTGGTGTTCAAATTCCAGCTGCGTCACCTGTAGTGGACAGGTTTCAACAGAAGTTCCAGACTAAGGCAGACTGGGAAGAAGGTCAGGGCCAACCACTCCTGAAAACTTTGGCCAGTGCAAACCTTGTGAATGGCAGTGAAGTATTATCTGATATATTACTGGAAAACTTTATGAATAGCCCAACATTGTCACATATAGTGCCAGAAGATGAGCCCTTCATGTCAGAAGGCACTGAAAACACCACTGGGGAAGAGCTGCCTTCTCAAAATAGAGTCAACTTTAATGACTTGGATGGAGAAAACCTTTTGGGAGCTTCATTTGCTGATAGGGCACAACTCAAAATGGGAAGAAAAAGCTGCAAACATCCATTATAACCACAGTGTGAAATGTATAAAGTATAAATCTAGGAAAATTAGAGGTTGTCAAAAATAAAATGGAATGCATAAAGATTAATACCTTAGGCATTAGTGAGCTGAAATTTATTAGTATTGACTATTTTAAATCAGACAATTACATGGTCTACTGTTCCGGGAATAACTAATTAAAGAGGAATGACATCACATTTCATCAAAAAAGAATCTTTCAAGATCTATCCTGAGGTACAATGCTGGCAGTGATAGGAATAATATCCATACATCTACATGGAAGACCATTTCACACTACTATTATTCAAATTTATGCACCAATCACTAAACACAAAGATAAAGAAATGATTTTTTTTTTTTTTTTTACCTACTTCTGCAGTCTGAAATTGATCAAACATGCATTCAAGATGTATTGAATATCACTGGTGATTGGAATGTAAATGTTTGAAACAAAGAAAAATCATGGGTAGTTGGAAAATATGGCCTTGGTGATGGAAATGACTCCAGAGATCGGATGTTAGAATGTTGCATGTCCAATGAATCATTCTTTGCAAATACCTTTCTCAACCACATAAGCATGGCTATAGACATGGACCTCACCAGATGGAATACAAAGGAATCAGATCAACTATGTCTGTGGAAAAAGGTGATGGAGAAGCTCAGTATCTTCAGTCAAAACAAGGCCAAAAGCTAACTGTGGAACAGATCATCAATTGGTCAAATGCAACTTCAGAAAGAAGATGAAGAAAATTAAACAAGTCCATGAGAGCCAAAATATGACCTTGATTATTTCCTATCTGAGTTTAGAGACCATTGGAAAAATAGATTTGATGCATTGAAAAGCAATGACTGAAAACCAGATGAGCTGTGGGAGGACATCAAGAACATCATACATGAAGAAAGCAAAAGGTCAGTAAAAATACAGGAAAGGAAAAGACCAAAATGCATGTCAGAATAGACTGAAAGTTGCTCTTGAATGGAGAGTAGCTAGAGCAAATGCAAGAAATGACAAGATAAAACAGCTGAACATAAGATTTCAAAGGGTGGGTTGAGAAGATGAAGTAAAGTATTATAATGAAATGTGAAACATCTGGAATTAGAAAAGCAAAAGACCACACTCAGAGTTTCTCACGCTGAGATAACTGATGAGAAAATTAGACTCACATTGCAATATTGCCAGATCCTTAGGGAAAATATTGAACAATGCAGGAAGCATCAAAAAAAGAGGGAAGAAATGCAGAGTAACTATATCATAAGGAGATGGTCTGTCGCCAACCATTTCAGGAAGCAGCATATGATCAAGAACCAATTACAATGAAAAACAGTCCAAGTTACACTGAAGGAATTGGCAAAAGACTAGGCTGCAGGGATTGATACCCATTGAGATGTCCCAACAAACGGATGCAGGGCTGGAGGTGTTTACTTGTTTATGCCAGGATATTTGTAACACAGCTACCTGTCCAACTAACTGGAAGAGATCCATATTTGTGCCCATTCCAATAAAAAAGGTGATCCAACAAAATGTGGAATTATTGAACAATATCATCAATTATCACACACAAGTAAAATTATGCTGATGATAATTCAAAACTGGTTGTAACAGTCTATTGAAAGGGAACTTCCAGAAATGCAAGCAGGATTCAGAAGATGTGGAATGAGGAATCTCATTAATGATGTCAGATTGATCTTGGCTGGAAGCAAAGAATACCAGAAAGATGTTTACCAGTATTTCACTGACTATGCAAAAATACTTGACTTTGTGGATCATGACAGATTATTTATAACATTGTAAAGAATGGGAATTCCAAAACACTTAACAGCACTCATGTGGAACCTGTACATAGACCAAGAGGCTGTTGTTTGAACAGAACAAACTGGTTTAAGTAGGAATAGTGTGCATCAAGTTTGTATCCTTTCACCATACTTATTCAGTCTGTATGCTGAGCAAATAATCAGAGAAACTGGACTACATGAAGAGGAACATGGCACAAAGATTGGAAGACTCATTAACAACCTGTGATATGCAGATGACACAACCTTGATTGCTGAAAGTAAAGATGACTTGAAGCACTTAAATGATGAAGATCAAAGATGAGTCTTCAGTATGGATTACACCTCAACATACAGAAAATAAAACTTCTCACAACTGGACCAATAAGAAACATTATGATAAATGGAAAAAAGACTAAATTTGTCAGGGATTTCATTTTAGTTGGATTCTGAATCAGCACCAATGGAAGCAGCAGTCAAGAAATCAGAAATCATATTGCACTGGGAACATCTGCTCCAAACTAGGTTGAACTAGGTCAAGCTGGAGCACTACTAGGTGCCCACTAAATCTATAACATAATTGTGACTGCCCATGCTTTTGTAATAATTTTCATTATAGTAATACGTATTATAATGGGAGGCTTTGGTAACTGACTAGTACCTCTAATAATTGGAGCACCTGACATGGCATTTCCATGAATAAATAATATGAGCTTCTGACTCTTTACCTTCTTCGTTTCTTTTACTCATAGCATCATCAGTGAGTGGTAGAAGGTGGTGCCAGAACCAGCTGAAAGGTCTACCCACCACTCGTGGGCAATCTTGCCCACAAAGGAGCCTCTATAGACCTAACAATTTTTTCTCTCCACTTAAGGGCTATTTTATTAGTACTATTCTTAATATGAAACCTTCTACCATGTCCCAATACCAAAATATTCATTTGATCCTTCCTTATTACAGCTCTTCTTCTCCTCCTCTCACTACCAGTCTTAGCAGCAGCCATTATGATACTCCTAACTGATAGCAACCTAAATACAACATTCTTTGACCTAGTAGGAGGAGGAGACCCAATCCTCTATCAACACTGATTTTTATTCTTCAGCCACCCAGAAGTTTATATTCTTATTCTTCCTGGAGTGGGGATAATCTCCCACATTGTTACCTACTGCTCTGGAAAGAGGGAATCTTTGGTTATATGGACATTGTCTGAGCTATAATGGCCATTGGATTCCGAGGCTTCATGGTTTGAGCACACCACATATTTACTGTTGGAATAGACCTTGTTATCTGAGCTTACTTAACATCTGCTTCCATAATTATTGCCATCCCAACAGGAGTAAAAGTATTCAGTTGATTCACTGCACTTCATGGTGGCGATATTAAATGATCAGCTGCAATGCTATGAGCTCTAGGCTTCATTTTCCTGTTTACAGTAGCAGGCATCTCAGGCATTATCCTAGCAAACTTCATTGGATATCCTCTTACACGATACCTACTCGTAGTAGCCCATTTCCACTATGTCTTATCAATGAGAGGTGTCTTGGCTATTACAGGATTCCCTATATTCTAAGGATATGCCCTTAGTCTTATCTGTAAAAATTCTTATCATTATATTTGTAGGAGTTAACCTTACTTTTTTTCCACAATACTTCCTGGGACTATCTGGTATACCAAGTCACTATTCTGACTACCCAGATGCATACACTACATGAAATACTCTCTCATCCATAGGGTCATTTATCTCACTAATAGCAGTTATCTTAATAATCTTTATCATCTGAGAAGAATTTGCTTCTAAACAGGAAGTAATCATAGTCAACTTCACCACAACCAACCTCAAATGATTATATGGCTGCCTTCCCCATATCATACATTCGAAAAGCCTACTTTCAGTAAAGCCTAAAAAAGAAAGGAAGGAATCAAACCCTCAAAAGATAGTTTCAAGCCAAGTTAATAACCATTATCACTTTTTTAATAGTTGAGATATAAGTAAAATCATTATACAACTTTGTCAAGGTTAATTTATAGGTTGAACCCTTCTATATCTCCATGGCTTATACATTTCAATTAGGATTCCAAGATGCCTCATCCCCAATTATGGAAGAATCACTTCATTTCCATGATCACACTCAAATAATTGAGTTCTAATTAGCTCTTTAGTACTCTACATCATTTCACTCATACTCACGACCAAACTAACCCATACCAGTACTATAGACACACAAGAAGTTGAAACAATCTGAATAATACTATCCTCAATTATCCTAATTGTCATTGCCCTACCATCATTACAAATCCTTTACGTAATAGATGAAATTACTGATCCCTCATTAACAGTCAAAACTATGGGACACCAGCGATACTGAATCTATGAATATACAGACTACAACAACCTGACTTTCGATTCTTACATAATTCCTACAACTGATCTAAAACCAGAGAACTTTGATTGCTGGGAGAAGACAACCGAGTTGTGCTCCCCATCTTCATGCTCATCTCATCAGAAGATGTCCTACATTAATGAGCTATTCCATCTCTAGGTTTAAAAACTGATGCTGTCTGATGCTATTCCTGGATGACTAAACCAAGCAACACTAACCTCCACCTGACCTGGTCTATCCTATGGTCAATGTCCTGAAATCTCAGGAGCAAACCATAGCTTCATGCCTACTGTCCTTGAACTCGTTCCCCTCGAGCACTTCAAAGACTGATCTGCATCTATAATTTAATTCACTAAAAAACTAAATTAAGCATTAACCTTTTAAGTTAAAGATTGAGAACATTAAACTCTCCTCAGTGACATGCCACACCTAGACATAGCACCATGATTCATTACAATTATCTCCATAATTATCACCCTCCTCATCATATTCCAAAGTATTTCCAAACTTACATTTACACTAGAACATACCCCCAAAACTGCGATGACCCAAATACACAACACCCCTTTAGAAACAAAATGAATAAAAATCTATTTACTTCATTCATTACACCTACACTAATAGGCCTACCTATTGTCCTCCTAATCATTGTGTTCCCCTTCTTACTATGTTGTTGTTTTTGTTGTTGTTTTGTCGTCGAGTTGGCCCCGACTCGTACCATTCCTCAAATCAACTAGTAACTGTCTATTAGCCATACAGCAATGGTTAATCAAGCTTATCTTGAAGCAATTGATACCTATACATAATACTAAAGGCCGAACATGATCACTAATGGTAATTACATTAATCCTATTTATTGGCTCAACATATCTACTAGGCTTCCTTCCCTACTCTTTTACCCAACTACTCAACTTTCAATAAACCGAGGCATTTCTCTATTATTCTATGAGCAAAAGCCATAATCATAGGCTTTCAACATAAAACCAAAACATCTCTAGCCCATTTCCTTCCCCAAGGGACATCCGATCCCATTGATTCCTATGCTTGCAATTATCAAAACAATTAGCCTTTTAATTCAACCTATTCGACTTACCACCAGTATTACAGCAGGGCACTTACTTATGCACCTAATTGGAGGACCCACTTTAGGACTGATATCAATTAGCACCTCCATAGCATCTATTAGGAGCTCTGGTAGCATAGTGGCTAAAAGCAGTTGACTGCTAACCAGAAGGCTGGCGGTTCAAACCCACCAGCCACTCCTCGGAAGGAAGGTTGGGCAATCCTACTTCCGTAGTGATACTGCCTCGGAAACCCAAGGAGGGGTCGCTATGAGTCGGGGCCGACTCGACGGCACATAACAACAACAACAACATAGCATCTATTACATTTATTGTTTTACTGTTTTACTATTACTCACTATCTTTACAGTAGCTCTCATTCAAGCCTATATATTTACACTCTTAGTAGTCTCTACCTATATGACAACACCTAATGACCCACTAAACTCTTGCTTATCATATAGTTAATCAAAGCCCTTGACCATGAACAAGAGCATTATCTGCCCTACTTAAAATCTCAGGCTTAACTATATGATTCCACTTCAACTCCTTTACTCTACTCTCACTAGGCTTGCTAACAAACACCCTTACCATATACCAATGATAACATGATATTATTCAAGAAAGTACCTACCAGGGTCACCACACACCAATTGTACAAAAAGGCCTATGATATGGTATAATCCTATTCATCATCTCCAAAGTATTTTTCTTTGCAGGATTTTTCTGAGCTTTCTACCATTCAGGTTTAGCACCAAGACCAGAACTTGGAGGGTGCTGACCATCCTCAGGCATTCACTCACTTAAGTCCTTAGAAGTCCCCCTCCTAAATGCTGCCATTCTCATGGCCTCTGGGATAACCATTATATGAACCCATCACAGCCTAATAGAAGGCAATAAAAAAGAATCTAAGCCCTATTTCTCACCATCTCCCTAGGTGTCTACTTCACACTCCCTCAAGCCTCCGAATATTTTGAAACATTATTAACAATCTCTGGCAGTATATGGATCAACATTCTTCATAGCAGTGGGATTCCACAGCCCACGTGTAATTATTGGCTCCACTTTTCTTACAGTTTGTTTCTTACACCAACTAAAATTTCACTTCACATCTAATCATCACTTTGTATCCGAAGCTGCTACCTGATACTGACATTTTGTAGATGTTGTCTGATTATTCCTTTATGTATCTATCTACTGATGAAGATCCTACTCTCTTAGTATCAGCTAGTACAACTGAGTTCAAATCAGTAAGTTTTGGTAAACCCCAATGAAACCAAACTCACTGCCATGGAAACAGATCCGACTCATAGTGACTCCATCTTGGGTTTCCGAGGCAGTATCACTAGGAAAGTAGATTGCCCAACGTTCCTTCCGGGGAATGGCTGGTGGGTTTGTACCTCCAGGCTTCTTGTTAGCAGTCAAATGCCTTAGGAACTGTTCTGGTTACCTAGTGCTGCTCTGACAAGAAATATACCACAAATGGGATGCCCTTAACAAACAGGAGTTTATTCCCTTACAGTTTGGAGGCTTTAAGTCCAAGTTCTAAGTGCCAGGCTCTAGGGGCTGGGTGAAAGCCCCTCAACCTAGGGTCCAGTTCTGCCTCCTGCTTCCAGCCACTGGAGCTAGAGGCATTTCTTCACTCAGACAGCTGCTGGCTGCTGAGGCTGAGAAGCCCCAAGGTTGACAAGTAAAAAGGTACAGTCCTGATATTACCAAACCACATGGCAGGCCATTAACTTAAGTCCATTGCAAGTCCCAAGGTTGGCAGAGCATAGCAGACTGCTGAGCAACGACACGGCTGCATGCTAATATTAATTATTGCATTTGTGCTAATTTCACTTCTAGCCCTCAGCCTAGCATAGAAATGAATCCAAAAAGGACTTGAATGAATTGAATTGATAATTAGTTTAAACTAAAACAAGTGATATCCACTCACTAAATTTTGATCTACTTCATAAGGAAGATGGGGCAATCTACTTCTGTAGTGATACTGCCTCGGAAACCCAAGGAGGGGTCTCTATGAGTCAGGTCCAACTCGACGGCACATAACAACAATCATAATTATCAACATGTCTTCTATTTATATAAACATTCTCTTTGCATTTACCCTATCCCTAAAAAGGTGTATTAATTTACTGATCCCACCTAATATCATCCCTCTTTTGCTTAGAAGGAATAATGTGACCCCTATTTATCCTAAGCACTGTATCCGTTGTTCTACTAGTTTTCCCCAAATGTGAAGCCACTGTAGGTCTTTCCTTACTAGTAATGGCCTCAAACACATATGACCTAGATTATGTCCAAAACCTCAGTCTCCTACAATGTTAAAACTTATTTTACGCTCTATCATACTAATTCCCGATTCTCAAAAAGTCCCCTAATCTGAATTAACAGCACCATATACAGCATATTAATTAGCCATATTAGCCTAACCCTACTCAAACAACCTTTTGACATAGGGTTAAACTCCTCTGTTCTATTCTTCTCAGACTCTCTCTCAACCCCGCTACTAATTCCCACCTGCTGACTCCTCTCTCTAATATTAATAGTTAGCCAATTTCACCTTTCTACCAAATCCATCTCTCCAAAAAAACCTTACATCACAATACTGGTTCTTCTCCCCCTTTTCCTAATCATGACATTCACTGCTGCCAAACTGATTCCATTTGCTATCCTATTTGAAGCTACCCTTATTCTAACCCTAATTATTATCACCCGCTGAGGGAACAAAACAGGATGATTAAACGCAGGCCTATATTTTCTCTTCTACATGCTCATCGGATCACTCCCCCTCCTAGTAGCTCTCACATGAATTCAGAATTCACTTGGAACACTCAACTTCCTTATTATAAAATTATGAATACAATCCCTACCCCACCTATGCTCCTATAATTTCCTCTGACTAGCATGCAAAAGAGCTTTCATAGTAAAAACACCTCTGTATGGACTACACCTATGACTACCTAAAGCAAATTTTGAAGCTCCCAGTGCAGGATCCATAGTACTGGCTGCAGTTCTCCTAAAATTAGGCGGATATGGCATACTACAAATTTCGAATCTCCTAGATGTCATAACAGACCAAATAGCATATCCATTTCGCATACTTTCCTTATGAGGTATAATCATAACCAGCTCAATCTGTTTGTACTTAAAATCCCTAATTGCATATTCTTCAGTCAGCCATATAACACTATACTGTCACCACCCTTTACTCCTTATACATACCATTATTACCCCACGAGGAAAATTTCCTCATCATATTAGTGCCATTACCCCTTCTCTTACATGAGAAAATGCACTTGTAACTATATACATCCTTCTCCTCTTACTCTTATCTTCAAAGCCCAAAATCATCCTACATTTAACATATTGTAATTATAGCTTAACGAAAACATTAGTTTGTGAATCCAACAATGAAAAATGGCATCTTCCTAACTACTGAGAAAGACAGAAGAACTGCTAACTCTTCATACCGTGACTAACAAACATGGCTTTCCCAACTTTTAAAGAATAGTAGTAATCCATTGGTCTTAGGAACCAAAAAGTTTGTGCAACTCCAAATAAAAGCAATCAACCTGTTCTTCCTTTTCTCCCTAGTTTTCCTAATTATTTTCACCCTACCTGTCATTACATCACTCTTCCCTAGAATTTATAAGTCAACCAACTAACTCTTATACGTAAAAACAGCCATCTCCCATTCATTCCAAACCAGCCAAATTCCAACAACCATATTCATCTGCTCTAACCAAGAAACATTAATCTCCAATTGACACTGAATGACTATTCAAACCTTTAAACTCTCCATGAGTGTTAAGCTTGACTATTTCTCATTAATCTTCATGCATTCTTCTTTATATGATCCATCATAGAATTTTCACTCTGGTATATATATTCAGACCCGTACATCAAATGATGATTAAAATACCTACTTCTATTCCTAATTACTATAATAATTTTAGTAACTGCCCAACTGAAATGTTAAAAAGCAAAGATGTCACTTTGAAGACTAAGGTGACTAAGGTGCACCTAACCCAAGGCTTGGAATTTCCAATTGCCTCAGATGGATGTGACAGCTAAGCAATGAATAAGGAAGAGTGAAGAGATTTGATACTTTTGAATTATTGTGTTGGTGAAGAATACTGAAAATACCATGGACTGCCAGAAGAATGAACAAATCTGTCCAAAGAAGTGCAGCTGGAATGCTCCTTGGAAGAAAGAATGGCCAGACATCATTTTACCTACTTTGGTCATTGTCTCTGACAATACCCTGGAGAAAGATATCATGCTTAGTAAAGTAGAGGGTCAGTGAAAAAGGAGAAGACCCTCAGATTGACACAGTTGCTGCAACAATCAGCTCAACTATAGCAAGGATTGTGAGGATGGCACACAACTGAGCAGTGTTTGCTTCTATTGTAGATAAGGTTGTTCTGAATTGGTGTCAATTCAACAGCAGTTAACGTTATATAAATATATAAAATCTGCTTTTTCATAATATTGTTCTGATCATTTAAAAACTAACTCTTCTTGTTGTTATATGCCTCTATCAAAATTTAAGTAATTCTTTGTTTTTGCAAGGGAAGATCAAAAGCCATTGAACTTGCACACTGAATCATATCATTTGCACTCTGGTTCAAACCCACCAGCCACTCCTCGGAAGGAAGGTTTGGCAATCTACTTCCGTAGTGATACTGCCTCGGAAACCCAAGGAGGGGGTCCCTATGAGTCAGGTCCGACTCGACAGCATACACAACAACAACAACAACATGTGTAGTATAATTTGTATATATGTAATTTAGTTGCATATATGTAATCAGCTATGACTGATAAAATATATCATATA
>NW_006922610.1:181387-193157 GCF_000298275.1 Orycteropus afer afer
ATATATATATATATATATACAAACTCACTGTCATCGAGTTGATTCCAACTCATAGCAATCCCTTTTGGATTTCCTAGGTGGTAAATCTTTACAGAAGTAAATTGCCCAGTCTTTCCCCCATGGAATGGCTACTTGGTATGAGGCATCAACCTTCTGGTTAGCAGTCAAATGCCTTAGGCACTATGCCAGCAGAGCTCCAATATCAATATATAGATGAAGAATTTTGGTTTAATGTGAATAATACATCAATTAAGATAACAAAACTTGTAGAACATTGAACCAGGTACCTCTCCAACATCACCATAGCATTGAGAATAAATTTGTGGTCAGAGTTCAGATTTGATCTTATCAAATATAAAATGGTAGGAAGACAGGTTGAATATAGAAAGAAAGGTAGTATGAGGATAGCAGCTGACCTCATAGCCAATAATGAAATACATTAGTAAGGTGAAATCAGTTGAAGGCTGACATATTATTACTATAAAAAAGAAAAGAATTGAACCCATGAAACTTATTTCTAGGTTGGTTTAGGCATCTCAGTCACTGAGTAGTTGTTTTTGATATCAATGGTTCAGTTACCCTCATCAAGGACCACATATAGAAAGTTTGACAAAATGTTAACAAAAACCATCAAATGTGAAACTGTCAAGTAGGGAAGCAATCACTTCTAAAATCAGAAGATTAAAAAGATAGGTTTCTTAGGGAAAAGTTATTACTGATTATGGTAAGGCCTATACAAATTGCATTTCTTTTCCAATTACATAGAATTTTAATGTACTGTGGAAAAGCACTAGGTATAGATTACATGATATTAAGATTACTTTCAGCAACTGACTCTGGACTTGAGTGACAGTATTTTTCCACAACAAACATTTTTCACATCGTATGAGCACATGTATGAACCTGCTGATTTTCAAAATGCCAATCAAAAATATATTTTTTCTTCATTCCTCTAAACTCTGAAAATTATTGTGGCCTAAGTACTAGAGAAGAAGAAACTCATTTGAGGTCATTAGGAGCCTACTTTCTGAGAAAAAAAATAAATTGTTCTTTTTTAAAAAAAAAATAGTTTATATTATCTGGGATGTCAAAGATATTTTTATGGAAGAATATTTATCCAAACTATTTAAATAAGCAAATTATACTACTAAAAGTATTGTGTCATATCCATTCTTCTTTATTTTATCCAAAGAACAGGCAAAAATTTAGAATAAAGAAATATTTATAGAAGAAATATCCTGCCTTATTTTTGGAAACAGACTGATGACTTTCCTTTTTGGAGCACATTTTATTCACATGAATGTTACTAAATTTCTTCCATCCAAGTACTTACGCAGTCACTCTCATGCTTATATTTCTATTCTACTAAAGAACATTTTTAATTTAATTCATGTTTTTGAAAGAGAGAAGACTGAAGTTTCAAGTTATATCAGTGCACAGGAAGAAAAGGAAGAGACTTCTGAAAGAGAACATTTATACTTGTATTTTTATATATGCTATACAATTTTCAATAATTAATGGGAGCTCTGTGTGTAATTAGAAAATTATAACAAATTTCTTTTGGCTATATTTTGCTACTCATCTTTTCAGAATCATAAATGTTCTTCATGAATTTATTGTTTAGAATATGAAAACTTTTACAATGATACTCCTTAAAGATATTTATTTTCACCAAAAATAAAGATCAGTTAGTTTTGAGGACATTTAAGGAATCTAGATCCTTATGTGGTGAAGGGCAAAGGTGTTACTTGGAAGACTCAAGTGCACCTAACCCAAGCCATGGCATTTTCAAAGGCTTCATATGCATGCAAAAGCTGGACAATGAATAAGGAAGACCAAAATAGAGTTGATGTCTTTGAATTATGTTGTTGGTGAAGAACACTGAAAATATCAGGGACTTCCAGAAGAATACACAAATCTGTCCTTGATAAAGTGCCATTGGAATGTTGCTTGTTAGAAAGAAAAGCCAGACTTTGTCTCACCTACAATAACAACAACAACACTTTGCTCAAGCTGTCAGAAGAGAGCATTCCATGAAGAAGGATATCATGCTTGGAAAAGTGAAGTGTCATCATAAAATGGGTAGACTTTCAACAAGATGGATCAACACAGTGGCTGCAATCATGGACTCAAGTATAGCAAGGGTTGTGAGGATGGTGCACAACTGGGCAGTGTTTCATTCTGTTGTACATAAAGTCACTATGAGTCAGAGCCAATTCGACAGTACTTAACAAAAACAACAAGATTCTTATAGAAAAAGTCCCCAAAATATCTTAAGGTAAAAAAAAAATATATTTTCATGCATGTGGATTCTATAACCTCAGAGCTAGAAGAGCATTAATTTTGAGCCTACCGTGTTCCCCATTCAGGTACTATGCCAATTTAGTTACCTGATTTATTTCATATAATACTGAAAAATGCTGCACTATTTCAGATTTTTCTATTTTATTCATGAAAAAACTGACTCACAAATAGATTAGGTAACTTGTTCAAGGTCCAAGAGCTAAAAAGTGATAGATGAAGTTATTACTTAATCCTAGTTCACTCTGACTCAGATCTCTGTGTTGTTTCCAGCTCACCATGTTATTTCAAAAGTTTCTTGGCCAGAAACATTGTTTTTTCTGCACAGTCATTTAAATAATCATAATTATTTTGGCTTCCCCTTTTATTCACAATTGTATAAGGCAGATATATCACTCAAAATGTTTTATTGAGGAGAAATCAGAGGTTCAGAGAGCTTAAAAGTAATCTTTTCCATTTCCAAAAACTAGAAAAAAAGGAGTAAATTAAACAAAGTTAGCAGAAAGAAGAATGTAGTGAATGTAGGAGCAGAATTCAAAGCAACTGAGAACAAATTAACAATAGAAAATAGCAATTAACCTAAAAGCTGGTTATTAGAAAACATTAAATAATTAGTAAAACCTCTGTCAACTGACTATGAAAATAAAGCAGACAACAAAACTTAACCACCATGAGGAATGAAGGAAGAAATACATGAAAATAAATTAGATAACTTAAACGAAATGGAAACATTTACTCAAATATACAAATGATGAAAGTTTCCTCAAGAAGAAATAGATAACCAAGCAGACCTAGGCATATTAAGGATATTAGATGTGTAGTTTAAACCTCACAGAGAAACACAAGACCCAAGTTGCTTTGATTTAGAAGTTTATCAAATATTCAAGGGGGCAATAATACCAACTCTATATACTCTATTTTATTAAGTATAGATAAGTGAAGCTGCCCAGCTTATTTCACAAAGCCAACATTACACTGATGCAACAACTAGAGAAAATATTAGAGGAAAAAATACACAAAAAATACACATTCCTCATGAACATTAGATACAAAATCTCATAAGATATTATAAGCAAATAACCAAAAAAAAAACAAACTCACTGCCATCGAGTAGGATCTGACTCATAGTGACCCCTCCTTGGGTTTGCGAGATGGTATCACTACGCAAGTAGATTGCCCCATCTTCCTTCGGAGGATTGGCTGGTGGGTTTGAATCGCCAGCTTTCTGCTTAGCAGTCAAATGCCTTATGCACTATGCTACCAGAGCTCCTGGTAAATAAAATAGCAAATGAAATGCTACAATATATACAGAAGGTAATGCATCATGATGAAATGGAACTTATCTAAGAAATACAAAATGAGTCTAATATTTAAAAAAAAAAATCAATTTTCCATATTAAGAGACTAAAAATAAGAAAAAAATGTACAATCTCAAGAAATGCAGAAAAATATCTGACAAAATTCAGCACCTATTCTTGAAAAAAATTGTAGAAAACTACAAACAGGAAGGAACTCCCTTAATCTGATAAAGTGTGTACTATAAATACACAGCTACACTGAATGATTTACCCCTAAATTAGGAAAGAAGTCAAAGAGGTATACAACACCACTTCTATTCAGGCTTGTACTGTAAGCCAGAATCAATACAGTGATACAAAATAATAAATAAGAAGATGTAGATTGGAAAGAAAAAAGTCTCTTTATGGGTCAGATGACATAATAGATTCTATAGAAATTACTAAGAAATCTAGATAGACGTTATTAGAACAATAAATCATTTAGCATGATTGCAAAATAGAAGGCCAATATATTAAAACCAGTTCTACATTCCAGTGACACAAAATTTGAAATTTAAAAAATTATGATAAGATCCACGATAGCACTAAATAGTGACATCCATAATAAGGTGTAAAGTACAGACCATACCAAGTGACACTGTCAGAGAGGGTGACACTAAATGATCTATGAAACTTTTGTGCAATGTTTCGGTATAAATTTATTATTTTTAATAAAAATGTCCCTATAGTTAGTTACAACAACAAAATATTTTTGTAAACCCAGTTTGCATTATCAATAGACCTAAAAGACTAAAATGCTCTACTCATTTGTTTTTCTGAACTTTCTAACGTGCTCCTGCCAGAGAAACCATTATTATCCAATCGCAGTGACCCTTCAAATTACATGGTTTCAGCCGCGTGAACACCTGCTATCATGTTGTTTGCTACTGGTGTTGTTATAGTTCTTGATTTTCAAATCTTTTGGTATTTTAGCTATGATATTGTGAAAATTAGTATTTGTGAACCTCTATAAATAATTTTTTTAGAATGAAGTAGTAATTAAAGGTAAAAAAGTAAAAAACTTAAAAAATTTTCTGCTCAGTTACTAATAATGTTGTGATTCAATAGAAAGTTTCTATAAAAACAATTTTGTTGTTAGTATTCATATAATCTAAGAAATAGTACATTTAAACAATTTATGACTATTCATCACATATTATTCTGTTATTAACATCAATAATGAACGTTACTAAGAATTCTGTATGCTATGGTATTGGAGCAGGTCCACTGAGGGGAGTGACATCATGTGTTACCACACTCCATAACAACAATTCTAGTAACACAACTGGTTCTAAAATAGCATACAAATATGAGAAAGTTAGAGATAAAACTTTAAAATTACATATATAACATGTACACTGAATTTTTTTTAATTTTGAAAAATTAATGAATAGGTAAATAAATGGAGATGTATACAGTGTTCATGGATCAGAAGTCTCAATATTTTTAAGATATCATCTATAAATAATTAAGTAATCCTATCCCAGTAGGGTTGTGCTTTTATTTTTCTGTAGAAATTTAGAGGATAACTCTAAAATTAAAATGGAAATGCATGCAGTGCCTAAGGCATTTGACTGCTAACCAGAAGGTTGGTGTTCAAACCCACCAGCCACTGCATGGAAGGAAGACTGGGCAATCTACTTCCTTAAAGATTTACCACCTTGGAAACCCAAAGGAGGTGACTGTGAGTAGGAATCAACTCAATGGCAGTGAGTTTGGTTTTTGTTAGTTTGATATATATGTATATATATACACCTTTAAGTTATGTATAGGGTATCTAACACCATACATTAAAAAAAAAAAAAAAAAACTTGAAATGGACCACAGACTGATACGTAAATTTAAATGATAAAATTGTAAAACTCTGGAAGAAAATATAGAACAAAACCTAGTGACATTGAATTGGCAAATGTTTTCTTAACAGCACATAAAAAGTATGAAGAATAGAAGAATTATTGACACACAAAAGAAAAAAAAACTTTCATAAATTCAATTTCATAAAAATTTCAAAACTTTCTTCTTGGAAATGTCATGTTACAAAAGTGAAATGGAAAGCACAGACTGGGAGATGATATTTGCAAAACCTATATGATAAATGGAATGCATTCAAAATGTATAAATAACTTTGTAAAGCTAAAAGAAGTCAAATGACTCTATTAAAATGGGCAAATAATTTCTATAGTTAAAGAAGATACACTAGTGATCAGTAAACAGATTAAAGGTTGCAAAAGCTCATTAATCATTAAAATAAAACAAATCCATTGATATCGAGTTGATTCTGATTTATGGTGACCCTATAGGACAGGGTACCCGATAGGGTTTCTAAAGTTGTAAACCTTTATGAAGAAGACTGCCTCATAATTCTTCCATAGAGAGGCTAGTAGTTTCAAACCTCTGACTTTTGGTTAGTAACTAAATGCTTTATCCACTGAGCCACCAGAGCTTCTTTTATCAATCATTAGGGAATGGAAACTAAAAACACAGTGAGAGATACTACACATTTTCTAGAATGACTAAAATTAGAAAGACTGACACTACCAAGTGTTGGTGAGGATGTGGTGAAAATGGAGCTCTTATACATTATTAGTGAGAATGCAAAGTGGTACAACCACTCCAGAAAACAGTTTTACAATATTTTATAAAATTAAATATATAATTGTCTTGTGACCAACAATTCAATAGCTATTATTGTTAAGTTCATTCCGATTCATAGTGGCCCTGTTGTTGTTGTCATGTGCCATTGAGTTGGACCCAACTCATAGCGACCCCTCCTTGGGCTGCTGAGGTAGTATCACTATGGAAGTAGATTCCCCATCTTCCTTCCAAGGAATGGCTGGTGGGTTTGAACCACCAGCCTTCTGGTTAGCAGTCAAGTGCCTTAGCCACTACGCTACCAGAGCTCCCCATAGTGGCTCTGGACAGAGTAAAATTGTCCTATAGGGTTTTCAAAGTTATAGTCAGGGGAAGCAGACAAGTACATCTTTCTCCTGTGGAGCAGCTGGTAGATTTGACCTGTTGACTTAATGTTAACAGCCTAGTGCTTAGCCACTGCCTAAAGGTATTAGTTAAATACAAAAATACATACCCAAATATTCATGGCTGCTCTCTTCATAGAAACCATGAACTGGAAAGAGCCCAAATGCCTATCATCTCCTGGAAATTGTGATATAACTCAGCAGTAGTGTATCTATATTTTACAATATTACTCAGCTTAAAAAATAAATAAATAACCTACTGATACACACAACAACATGAATTCATAACAGAAACTATGGTGCAATCTGTGAATGAGCATATGTAGATGTGGAGTATTATCTTATTGTTGAGATGTGGCCAGCCAGGATGTGTTGTCTCTCAATATGATACAATTTTTGTGAGTGGAGACACATCAGGTTGTGCAGTGCACAACATGGACTGCTATGGGCAATTCTGCAGATTGTCAAAAGTTCAGGCCTAGGCCATGTACACTTACCTTCATACAGCCTTTCAGAATGATGATCAACTCTATAAACTGTGATTCACTGGCATTGTGTCACTATCAGTCAAACAATTTTTCCATGAGTTTAATGCTCTTTTGAGATAAGATAAATTTATTTAAAAAATGAAAACAAATTATGTGTCTTACACCAAATATTAAATATAATTTTCTCCCATGAAAAAATGTATCTCTTGAATTATAGATTCTTTTTAAAAGATTTTTTCTTTCTCCACAATTGCATTTAGTTTAGGGTTATTATTTTTTTTTCCCCCCAGTATTAGTGTTAATACGTCTGTGGAAAAATAACTAACTCTGATGTCATTTGGCAAAATTTCTCTAAAGTATCAGTTTTGCAAGTTTCAATTTACTTACCAAGAATTTTGGTGATGAGTTTACAAGCTCATGGTTCATATAATTTCACGAATATTTGAGTTACTGGAAGATCTCCAGATGCTGTTATCCATTTTTCTAATTTAGATTTTTTTGGCATATAGCTCCAGGATACAAGATTAGAGCTTCAGTAGTATTTTATTATAATTGTTATTGCTTGTTCTTAAATATGTACTTAGATGCTTAGTTACTTTCATTTGTTTATTTAGCTAAGCAATTTAACTATAAACAAATCTGATTTTCTTTAGCTTATTTACATAGAACATGTTCATTTGTGTGTAGGTATCAAGTACTTTCATACAGATTCCTTTGAATATCTCCTAGTTCTCCTGTATAAATCAGCACATGAATTAATTGATTGGGATATTTAAATAGCATTCCAGGTTGGGAGAGAGAATTAAAGATTGAGAGTTGACCAAAGTGATTAACGAAAGCTATGAAGGGCAAAAATATCTGGTCTAGCAAAAAATATGGGAAAGTTAGAGAAAAAATTAGATTTCCCAGATAATCTCTGGTTCTGGGAAAATCAGAAGAATGAAAGATTGGGGCTTGCCTATTACAATTAATGTGGACAATATCCTTTGGTAATTAATTCATATTTTTTTGTAAGTAATGACTAGATTTTACAGAAATTTAAAACTGAAGGATGAAATTAGTTCTTAAATAGATTATAATATAAAATAATCAACTATATTCCCCAGATTATCTCTGGTTCCATGAAATCATAAAATAAAATGGAAGGCAGTATGCAAACTTGTTTACAAATACTTTTGTTTATATGAACATGTACTCCTTTCTTAACCCAAATTAATTTTAAAAGAATATAGATATAAATATCAAACCAAAACTTACAGGACAACGTACAAAACCATAGGGTTTCCAAGGCTGTAATTTTTATGGAAGCAGATTGCCACTTCTTTCTTCAATGGAATGGTTGGTGAGTTTGAACAGCCAAACTTTTGGCTAGCAGCTGAGCACTTAATCACCAGACCATTAGGGCTCTTTTAATATATAGATGGCTCATCATAATTCCACCAGAAGTGACTTTTATTTTTCCTTGCTGTTGTTGGTCTTTGACATGATGAATCAGATTACTCACCATATGAGATGTTTTAGGGGTAAAAAGTCATTACTCTCCCACCAGGAAACATTGGCTTTCTTAGGGCCATACAATCTGGCTGAGCTGTAGAATGAAAACAATACCAGTAGGTAGTTGAAGACTTAATAAGCAATAAGTCTTACAAGTAAGAATTCTCTTACAGGTTTTAATATTAGTATTTTTAATACACCAAAACAATTTTTAATATACCAGAGGGACTAAAATGAAGTCTTTAAATAGTCACATTTTTAGGTTGAGGCTGTTATTGATGTTATTAGATACTGTTGAATCAATTCCTATTCATAGTGACTCTATGCTCAACAGAATGAAACACTTCCTGGTCTTGTAACATCCTCACAGTTTTGCTGTGCTTGAGCCCATCTTCACAGCCATTGTGTCAATCCATCTTGTCTAAGGTCTTCTCCTTTTTCACTGACCTTCTATTTTACCAAGCATGAGATGCCTCTCCAAGGACTAGTCCCTTCTGACCACATGACCAAAGTAGTTTAGGTGAAATCTGGTTATTCTCACCTCCATGGAGGATTCCAGCTGCACTTCTTCCAGGACATTCATTGTTCTGGAAGTCCATGGTATTCTCAGTATTCTTTGCCAATTCAAAGGCATCAATTCTTCTTCAGTCTTCCTATTTCATTGTCCGGCATTCAAATGAACATGACGTGATTGAAAATACCTTGGCTTAGGTTGCTGTTGTTGTTATTAGGTGCTCTCAATTTGGCTCTGGCTCATAGTGACCCCATATGCAAGAGAACAAAACACTGCCAGATCATGCGCTATCCTCAAAATCCTTGCTATGCTTGACCCCGTCATTGCAGCCACTGTGGCAATCTTTTTTGTTGATGGTCTTCCCTTTCTTTGCTGATCCTCTGCTTTACCAAGCATGATCTCCTTCTTCAGGGAATGGAGGTGACCAAAGAGGTGACACAAAGCCTGGCTATTCTTATTTCCAAAGAACGTTCTACTGAACTTCTTCTAGGACAGATTTATTCTTTCTTCCAGAAGCTCATGGCATTTTCAGTATTCTTCACCAACAATCCAATTCAAACACATCAACTCTTCTTTGGTCTTCATTATACCTTGCCCAGCTTTCACATGCATAGGAAACAATTGAAAATACCATGGTTTGGGTCAGCTGCACCTTAGTCTTTGAAGTGACATCATTGCTTCTTAATACTTATTTATTTTGTCATCATGAGCCCAAATAGACCATTTTTATTATTATTATTATTTTCTCTTCTCTCTTTAATTCCTTTTTTTTTTTTTTTAATTGTGCTTTGGGTGTAAATATACAAGCAAGTTTGTTTTACCTTCAACAGTTCACGCACATTTGATTTCACATGACAATTACTATCCACAACCATAAAATACTCTCCTCCCTCCCCCTCTCTGTGACTACACCCTCCCTTTCTTAACTGTACATTCCTGTCTGTCTAGGTTTCCCTCTATGAGACTGCTGCTCTTCTGTTGTCTCATGGCTGATTGATCTAAGGGGTGAATCTCCCTAGAGTAGGTGGGTGTATCTCCCTGGGGTAGGTGTTCTGCATGTAGGTCTTTCTATCGGACTGAGAACCACTTCATGGATGTGATTCCATTTCTAGGCCCAAAGGGCAATCTGGCGCCGTAGTTCGGAAATTCCACCAGTCTCTATCCAACTTCTGGTCACTTTTGTGCTTTTGAATTTTGTACCACATTTTTCCTCCCACTCTATGCATGATCTCCAGTTTTGATCCCTTTCCTCCTGGTTGGTATTGGTAGCTGAGCACCATCTAGTTCTTCTGGTCTCAGAGTCAGAAGGCTGAAGTCCTCATGGTCCAGCTTATCCTTGGACTAATTATTTCCAGACACCTCTTATTTTCTTCACTCTTCTTTGCTTCAGATGAGAGGAGACAAATAGTTGCTTCTTAGATGGCTGCTCAAAAGCTTTTAAGACCCCAGTAACTACTCACCAAAGTAGGTTGTAGAACAATATTTTTATGTACTATGTTGTGCCAATTGGGACTATGCTTCTTAACACTTTAAAGAGTTAAGTGGTCCTAATTTAAAGAGGTCCTTTGCAGTAGATTTTCCTAGTGCAATATGACATTTGATTTCCTGATTGCTGCTTCCAAGGATGTTGACTGTGGATCCAAGTAACATGAAATTCCTGACAAATTCAGCCTTTCTCCATTTATCCTAATGTTGATTATTGGTCCAGTTGTGAGGATTTTTGTTTTCTTTAAATTGAGGTGTAATCCATACTGAAGACTGTAGTCTTTGACCTTCATCAGTAAGTTCAAGTTATCTTCACTTCCAGGGAGCAAGGTTGTGTCATTGGCATAAATAAGTTGTTAATGAGTTTTCCCTCAGTCCTGATATTGCATTCTTCATATAGTCCAGTGTCTTGGATTATTCACTCAGCATGTGGATTGAACAAGTATGATGAAAGGAAACAACCCTGGCACACACCCCTCCTGATTTTAAATCATGGAGTATCCCCTTGTTCCATTCAAGCAACGGCCTCTTTGTCTATGTACAAGTTCCTTGTGAGCATAATTAAGTGTTCTGGAATTTCCATTCTTCTCAATGTTATCCATAATTTGTTATGATTCAGACAGTCAAATGCCTTTGCATAGTCATTAAAACACAGGTGAATATTTTTCTGGTATTCTTTGCTTTCAGCTAAGATCCTTCTGGCATCAGCAATGATATCCTTGTTCCATGTCTTCTTCTGAATTCAGCTTCCCTGTCAATATACTGCTGCAAAATTTTTGAATTATCTTCAGCAAACTTGTACTTGCATGAGATATTAATGATATTGCTCAATACGTTCTGCATTCTGTTGGATCACCTTTCTTTGGAATGAGTACAGATATGAATTTCTCCCAGTCAGTTGTCCAGGCAGCTGTCTGCCATATTTCCTGGCATATTCCAGTAAGTACCTCTAGTCCGCCATCTGTTTGTTGAAACATCTCAATGGACATGTAATCAATTCCTGGATCCTTGTTTTAGTCAATTCCTTCAAGGCAGCTTGGGCTTCTTCCTTCAGTACTATTAGTTCTTAATCATATGCTACCTCCTGAAATAGTTGACAACGACCAATTCTTTTTGGTAGAGTGACTCTGTGTATTCCTTCTCTCTTCTTTTGATATTTCCTACATCTTTCAATAT
>NW_006922610.1:193372-198435 GCF_000298275.1 Orycteropus afer afer
CATCCATTTTGGTCTTTTCTTCTTTTCTTGTCTTTTTAATGAACTTTTGCTTTCCTCTTGTATGATGTTGTTGATGTCATCCCACAACTTGTCTGGTCTTCGGTCCCTTGGGTGCAATGCATCAAATCTATTCTTCACATGGTCTCTAAATTCAGGTGGGATATAATTAAGGTTATATTTTGGTTCTCATGGACTTATTTTAATTTTCTTGAACTTGCATATGAGCATTTTATGGTCTATTTCACTCAGTTTCTGGCCCTGTTTTGAATGATGATACAACAACAACAACATTGAACTTTGAGGTTCTCCCTCACCTCTTTCCACACATGTAGTCGATCTGATTCCTGTGTATTCCATCTGGTGAGATCCACGTCTATAATTTCTGTTTATTCCTAGGCTGAGAGTCGGATTGTCTAACCTAGTACATTCATCCCTTTGTATTTACAGGAGATCGGTTCCAGGATTCCCATAGATACCAATATTCCCAAATGCTCAAATCCCTTATGTAAAGTGGCCTTGTATTTACATATAACCCATGCACATCCTCCCCTATATTCTAAATCAGCTCTAGATTACTTATAACAACCTAATGCAAGTGCTATGTAAGTAAATCTTTACAATCCCTCTTAGCCTTCGAGGCATTATTTTGGCCACTTAATTGCTTTTTTTCTCCAAATATTTTTAATCTATGATTTGTTGAATCTATAGATGCAGAACATGTGGATTTGGAGGGCAGACTATACTTTATATTTCAAGTTCAACTTTTCTAACACTTCTTGTCTGGCTATTTAAGATCACAGTGAAGCTCAGTGATCATCAATACAAATAATATATTTATAATATTGTTGTTAGCTGCCTTCAAGTCGATTTCAGCTCATAGTGATCCTGGCTTATAGAGTATTATATGTGTAATATTCCTTGTACATAAACCATAGTTTTTCTATCCATTCTACTGTTGATGGGAACTTGGCTATTTTCTCTTTAAGGACAATTGTACTAAATATTTGGCTAAAATGTGCTGATTTGATTGTTGATATTTTATTATATTATTTCTAAAGTCATTCAATTCCAAGATTTGAAATGATATGAGTTACTCATATAACCTATGGCAACATTTATTCCATTTTTCTGTATGCATTGTTCAATCTTAGAAAGTATATTTATTTTCCAGATGTTAAGATGAAGTGTCTAGGTTGCTTCCTCAGAAATCCACATATTAAGCTCAAGTTTTCAAGGCTTCACATAAGCTTAGTCTTGCATCCTAAAGCCAGCTAGACATTACTTTTGGCAAGAAGCATTTGGAGATTGATATAGATGTTCCCAGTTTACTACCTTCATAAACAAACAAACAAACAAAAATCAATAAAAAAGAATAAACAAGATACCATCACAGGTCACCTAGTCTACTCTTCAAAACATCTTAGCATGTCTACTGTGAAACAGCCTCAATAGCTTCATCAGGATGATTGAGCTTCTAAGTACAACTCTGAGACTTAATGACATTGATAAAAGTTATTTAAAATTATATGTCTACTCATTGAAAAATACCTACCCCATATTTTGACTAGTATATAGCTTGGTAACTATATCATTATAAGATGCAAATTGGTTGTAGCAATCAATTTGTTATATATTATAGCATTGGTCAGGTGTTTTTGTAAAATACTTCTTAATTGAGGTGCTACTGATGTTTCTTCTCAAGGACTTACAGGTTTGGGGAGAAAGATCACAGAGGTAAAATGCCATTTTCATGATAAAAATACATACTATCAACATGATGTATAACTGTCAGTGTGAAGCTTGATCTCTCAACTAAAATAATGTTTGTTGAGTGTCTTTGTATAAAGTTACTCCTTTTCATCCTTTCCATTTTGTACCTTTTGACAAGAAGTCAGTATCAAAGTCCACACTCAAATAATGGCAATTATGGGGATTTATACTGCCTCTTCTTTTAGGATGGAATATTTACATAAATTATCTGAAATTATTTTACATGAGAGATGTGGCTCTTCTCCACTATTTATTTAACTCTTCAATTATTCAATTCAGTATGGACTCAAAAATGTTTATTTACTAATTTGGGTTGTAGTCCAATACTTTGTTGCTCAAATTGTTCTAGGTTTGGTCATTAGGAAGTCTTTTAATTGGTTACTATGTCCCTTCGACATATTTCCATTAGTGTGTGTGTGCATGTGCCTCAGAATTTGCTTAATATCTGGCACTACAAATTGCTCTAGGCTCATCTTGTATATTTCTCACCAAACCAAAAGCTATGGAATCAATTCCAACACATAGCAACCCTATAGGACACAGTTTAACTGTTTGATAGGGTTTCTATTGCTGTAAATCTTATAGAAACACTTTACCACATCTGTCTCCCCTAGAGCAAATGGTGTATTCGAACCACAGACCTTTTGGTTAGCAGCCAAAGACTTTAACCACTGTGCCACCTTTGTGCCTATATTTCTTAGGAACTCTGGTTCCTTTAACTGAAGAGTGATATTAGGAATGAATGCTTGCCAAAAATGAAGACAATTCAAGCACTTACTGACAAAGGTGAAAGACTAAAGTTTTCAGTATTGATTAATCCTAAGTGTGAAAAAAATAAAAAGTCTCACAACTAGATTGATAAAATCTATCAAGATAAATGTAGAAAAAATTGAAGTTGTGCATGATTTCATTCTGCTTAATCAACAAGTATAGTGTTTCAGAATTGCTAACCTACATCCCACAAGAAACAACTTTATCAACAAGAGGAAAGTCCCTTTTTATAAGTTATAAAAAAAAAAAAAAAAAAAAAAAGCCAGCCAAGCTCACTACCATTAAGTTCATTCTGACTCTTGGTGACACTGTAGGACAGAACTACCTCATAGGGTTGCCAAAACTGTAAATCTTTATAGAGGAAGACTGCCCCATCTTTCTTCCATGGAGCAGATGGTGGGTTTGAAACACCAATCCTCTGGTTAGTAGTGAAATGCCTTAATCACTACATCACTGTTGTTGTTGTTGTTATGTGCCATCGAGTCAGACCCGACTCCTAGTGACCCCTCCTTGGGTTTCAGAGGCAGTATTACTGTGGAAGTAGATTGCCCCATCTTCCTTCTGAGGAGTGGCTGGTGGGTTTGAACCGCCAGCCTTCTGGTTAGCAGTCAAGTGTCTTAGCCACTATGTTACCAGAGCTCCCACTACATCACTAGGGCTTCTTATTTTCAGTATTATATGGTTCAGTACCTGCCATTCTCCCCACCTCTCCAGAGAGGTTAGTTTATAAATTTCTTGGATTATTTCATCGCATTCTACATCCCATGCTGTTTCCACAGACTTCAATTTTTCAAAAAGTTTGTGTACATTTAAATTTGCTCTCTCTGATAAAATTCTATGAGTTTTAGTAAATGCTTAGTGTCCTGTATCAAAATTTACAGTATCATCAGGATAATTTAACGTGCTGAATTTGTTTTGCACATATTCAATATGAATACCTCCCCAGTCACAATTAACTATTGGTCTGTTTACTTTCTCTATATTTTCACTGCTGCAGCAGATAAGGCACGCAGCTGCTAACCAGAAGGTTGGTGGTTCAAAACTCATAAGCTGCTCACAGGAGGAAGATTAGAAAATCTACTTCTGTAAAGATGTACAACCTTGGAAACCCTGTGGGGGTCACTATGAATCAAAATCAATTTGGTGGTAGTGGGTTTGGTTTTTGGTTTAGAATGCCATAGAAATAGATTCAGAAAACATGCAATGTTTATGGACTGGCTTCTTTCACTTAACAATATGAATTTAATTTCCATTCATGATTTATGTGGCTTAATAGCTCATTCCTTTTTATCAACGAATAGTATTGTACTGATGTAATACAGCTGGTCTACCCATTCAGCTATTGAAGTGTATCTTGATTGCTTCTAGTTTTGACACTTATGATTAAGGCTGCTATAAACATGCAGGGGCAAGTTGTGAGCATGTATTTTAAAATAAGTTGGACAGATACCTAGGAACATGATTTAGCATTGTATAGTAAGACTATGTTTAGCTGTATAAGAAACTGCCAACTTTCTTCCAATATGACTGTACTACTTTTCATTCTCACCAGCAGTGAATGAGAGTTCTTATTATTCTACATTCTCACTTGAAATCAGTATTACCTATTTTTACTTTTTGCATTGCAGCCATTCTAATATATGCATGGTGGCATTTCATTGTTTCAGTTTGCATTTCTCTAATAACAAGTAAGGAGCTCTGGTGCCATAGTGCCTAAGGCATTTGACTGCCAACCATAGGGCTAGTAGTTCAAACCCATCAGCCCCTGCTTGATAGGAAGATTGGGCAATCTACTTCCATAGTGATACTGCCTCAGAAACCCAAGGAGAGGTCACTATGAGTCGGATCTGACTTGACAGCAGTGAGTTTTTGAATAACAGGTAGCACTGATTATCTGTCCGTATGTTTATTTTTCATCTGCCTATCTTTTGAGTGGGTGTCTTATCAAATCTTTGCCCATTTTTTAATTGGGTTGTAAGTTTTATTTACTGTTAGGTTTTGACAGTTCTTTGCATATTTATGATGCAAGTTCTTTATCAGACATGTATTTTGCAAATATTTTCTCCTAGTCTATGACTTTTCATTTTCTTTACAATGCCTTTTTGAGAGAAGATTTTAATTTAATGAAGTCTTATTTACCACATTTTTCTGTCGTGAATCACATTTTTGGTGCTGTCTCTAAAAACTGATTGCCAAATGCCAACTTAGGTAGATTTTCTGTTTTCTCAGAACTATTATACTTTTTCATTTTACACGTAGGTCAATATTCCATTCTAAGTTAATTTTTGTATAAGGTTTAAGATCTCTGTCTAGGTATCTTGACCCTATCTCTCCCATAAATAGTTGATTGGTGTTGTTGTTAAGTGCCGTCGAGTAGTTTCCGACTCATAGCGACCCCATGCACAGCAGAACGAAACACTGCCCGATCCCGCGCCAGCCCCACATCCTTGCTATACTTGATCCCATCATCGCAGCCACCATATCAATCCATCTCGTTGAAGGCCTCCCCCTCTTTCGTCGAC
>NW_006922610.1:202130-202825 GCF_000298275.1 Orycteropus afer afer
CTTTGGAGTCTTTGATTTTCTCAACTGTTTTCACTTCAATTCTGAGGATTTCTGTTCCACTATTATTATTTCTTTTCATCTGATTTCTTTAGGCTTATTTTGTTATTCTTTCTCTAGTCCCTAATATAGAAGCTAACATTATTGTTTTTAGATCTTCTTTTCAAATTAATCTGATGCTAGTTTTTCCCTCTTAGCACTGCTTTCAAAGAATCTCACAGGTTATTTTATTTTTAGTTAACTCCATTTATATATATTCCTTGGGATTTCTTTGACTCAGTTTTCTTTCACCTGTTTATTGTTTGCTCTAAATATGTTTGGAGATTTTACAGTTATCTTTCTGTTACTGATTTCTAATTCAAATTTATTATACTCTGATAACATACTTTGTATGGTTTCTGCTGTATTAAAGTTGTCAAGGTGTATTTTGGCTCTCTGAATGTTGCCTACATTGGTCATTGTTACATGTGAAATTGAGAGAATGTACATTCTTGTGTTGTTGGTTGAAGTATTCCATAAAAGTCTTTTAGGTCAAGTAGATTGATACTGCTACCCAGGTTCAATTTATCTTTTTCTCTCTTTTTTTTTTTTTTTTTTTCACTTGATGAATTTTTTTTTTTTTTAATTTAAGGTTTTCTTTTTTGTCTTTTCCCAATGTTTCTCATAGTTAACTCCATTCCTTGTTTTTCTTTTTGCAT
>NW_006922610.1:203925-205090 GCF_000298275.1 Orycteropus afer afer
TCTCTTGGAGAGGTCTTTTGATACATACAAGATTTAATTTTTAGAAGGCCCCAATCATCTAGTTTATCTTCTGCCTCTTGAGCATCTTGGGTAATGCTTGATATTCTATTTATGCCATAAATTAGGGCCCATAAGTTTGTCCCTAGTTTTTCTTTGACTTCACATTTAAGTCTTTGATCAATCTGGAGTTAATTTTTTGTGTATGGTGTGAGGTATAAATATTGTTTCATTTTTCTGAAAATGGATATCCAGTTCTGTCAGCACCATTTGTGAAAAAGACTATCTCTTTCCTGTTGAATGGATTTTGGCACTTTGTCAAAGATCAGCTGACATATGTTGATGAAACTATTTCTGGGTTCTCAATTCTATTCCACCGGTCTATGTGTTTGTTGTTAAACCTGTACCAGACTGCTTTGACTTCTGTATAGTAAGTTTTGAGATCTGGGAGTTTGAGACCTTCTGTGTAGTTCTTATTCTTCAGTAGCACTGTGCTTAACCAAGGTATCTTTCCTTTCCATGTAAAACTAGTGATTGGTTTGTCCATGTTTTTAAAGAATATTGATGGAATCTGGATCAGGATTGCATTGATGTATAGATTGCTTTTGGTAGTATTGACATTTTCACAATGTTCAATCTTCCTAACCATAAGCATGGTATGTTCTTCCATTTATGTAGATCTCATAGTTTCCTGAAATAGTGTTTTGTTGTTTTCTTTGTATAGGTCTTTTGTGTTCTGGTAAGATTTATTCCCAAGTATATTATCTTTTTGGTAGCTATTATAAGTGATATTGATTTCCTTATTGTCTTTTCAGAGATGGCAAAAAGGGATAGTTTTTCTTTTTCCTTACCAATTTGTATGCCTTTGATTTCTATTTCTTCCCTTATTGCCCTGGCTAGGACTTCCCACACAAAGCAGAACAAAAGTGGAGACAGAGAGCATCATTATCTGGTTTCAATCTCTCTCCATTAAGAAAAATGTTGATGGTTAGTTTTGCATATATGGCCTTAATTATGTTGAGGAATTTTCCTTCTATTCCAATTTTTCTGAGAGTTTTTTTTTTTTTTTTTAATCAGGAATTGGTGTTGGATTTTATCAAATATCTTTTCTGTAGCTATTGATGTAATCATACGATTATTTTATTTTACTTATTTGATGGACTACATT
>NW_006922610.1:205190-219744 GCF_000298275.1 Orycteropus afer afer
TTCTGTAGCTATTGATGTAATCATACGATTATTTTATTTTATTTTACTTATTTGATGGACTACATTGATTGTTTTCTGCTGGACCATCCTGGAACACCTGATAAGAATCACACTTGGTCATGATGCATTATTTTTTGGTTAAGTTGGTAGAGTCTACTGGCCAGGATTTTTTTTTTTTTTTTTAAGATTTTTGCATTTATATTCATGAAGCATATTGGTCTACAGTTTTCCTTTCTAGTGGTGTCTTTGCCTGGTTTTGATATCAGGGTTAACCTTGCTTTGTAAAATGAATTTGGAAGCATTTCATCCTTTTCTATGTTCTAGAAGACTTTGATTAAGATTGGTGTCAGCTCTTCTCTGAATGATCACTAGAATTCTCCAGTGAAACCATCTGGGCCAGCACTTTTTTTTGTTGGTAAATTTTTTACAACCTATTTGATTTCTCCTTTTTTCCTGGTCTGTTCAAATTTTCTACCTCAATCTGTGTTTATGTAAGTAGTGTGTTTCTAGAAATCTGTCCATTTCATCCAGGTTTTCAACTTTGTTGGAGTGCTTCATAGTATCCTGATATTATTTATATTTCTCTTGGTTCTGTTGAAACATTATCTCTTTCATTTCTTATTCTTACTGCATCTTCTCCTTCTTTTACTTGGTTAAGTTTGCCAGTGGTTTGTCAATTTTATCAATCTTTTCAAAGAACCAACTTCTAGTCTTGTTGATTTTTTTCTATTGTCTTTCTATTTATTTTTTTCAAATCTTTATTATTTCTTTTCTTCTGGTAACTGTAGGATAGTTATTTATTTATTTATTTATTTATTTTGCTGCTCTTTTTCTAATTCTTTGAGATGTTGGGTTAAGGTGTTGATTTTGTCTCTTTCTTCTTTTTGAGCTGTGCATCTATTACTATAAATTGCCCTCTGATTACTGTTTTTGCTGTGTCCCAAATATTTTGGTATATTGTGTTTCCATTGTCATTTGATTCAAGGAAATTTTTAATTTCCTTTTTTAATTTTTTCTATTAACCAATCATTTTTGAGGAGGGTATCACTCAGTTTCCATGTAGTTGCTCTCTTTCTGTTGGTCTTCTTAGCACTGATTTCTAATTTTATACATAGAATTGTGATCTGAACAGATACTCTGCAATATTTCAATGTTTTTAAATTTATGGAGGCTTTCTTTGTGGCCTAACATTTGTTCTATCCTGGAGAATGTTCCATGTGTGCTGGGAAAGAATGCATATGTTGCTGTTATTAGATGAAGTGCTCTGTAGGTGTCTATAATGTAAAGTTGCTTGATCATGTTGTTTAGTTCTTCTGCATCTGATTTTCTTTCCAGTTGGTCTATCATTTATTGAAAGCAGTGTATTAAAGTCTCCTACTATTATTGGAGGAACTCTGGTAGCGTAGTGCCTAAAGCACTTGACTGCTGATCAGAAGGTTGATGGTTCAAACCCACCAGCCACTCCTCAGAAGGAAGATGGGGCAATCTACTTCTGTAGTGATACTTCCTTGGAAACTCAAGGAAGGGTTGTTATGAGTTGGGTCCAACTCGACGGCACACAACAACAACAACAACATTATTGTGGAGTTCTTTATTTGTCTTTTCAATTCTGTTAAAGACTGATTTATGAATTTAGGGCTTTTTCATTGGGTGCATAGAAATTTATTATGGTTATACCTTTTTATTCAATTGATCCTTTAGTCATATAATGTCCTTCATTGTCTCTCATGGTTGTTTTTGTCTTGAAGTCTATTTAATCAGAAATTAATATTGCCACTCCTGCCCTTTTTAATTGCTATTTACTTGGTATATCTTTTTCCAACCTTTGAGTTTTATTCTATTTTTGTCTCTGTGTCTAATGTGAGTCTCTTGCAGACATAGTATTGATGGCTCATGTTTGCTTATCCAGTCTGCAAATCTCCATCTCTTGAGTGATGCATTTAATCCATTTTCATTCAGTGTAATTATGGACAAGTATGAATTTATTGATGTTGTGTTGTTATGTTTTCTCATGGTGCTGCTGATTTCTTTCTTCCACATAATTTTCTGTGCTGAGCTCATTTTATTTATGAATTGTGTTATCACTTCTTTCATCACTATTCTTTTAGTATTTGCTAAATATTTGTGCTTGTCCACTTTTTTATTTAAATGCAAGGCTTTATTATTTTTCTTTGAGGTTTTTTTTAATTTTTTTTATTTTTTTTATTTTCTTCCCAAGTTTACAATAGTCTGTTCTATCTTGCAATTGTTTTGACTTCCTCACCATCCAGAAGATTTGTAATTACACTATTTTTTCTCTCTGGTTTATAGTTGTCCTCATTTACTGACTGATGTATCTGATTTCCTGTTCATAGTCTTGTAAGCTTATTTTACTTTGGATGCCTCTATAACTGGTTGTACATTATCATGTGTGTTAATCATTGGTTATTGTTTGTTGTTGGTTCTCTATTAGGATTCCCTTTAGTATCTCTTGTAAGATTGGTCTGCTTTTAACAAATCCTCTTTATTTCTGCATATTTGGAAATCTCCTAATTTCACCCTCATATGTGATAGAAAACTTTACTGGGTATATAATTTTTTGTTGGAAATTTATTTCTTTGAGGGTTTATATATATATCATTCTATTGCCTTGTAGCCCTCATGGGTTCTGGGGAAAAAAAAAAAAAAAATCAGAGCTTTGTCTTATTGTTTGCTCTTTATAAGTAACTTTTCATTTTTCCCATGCTGCTTTCAGGATTATTTCTCTTTGTCTTTGGTTTTCCTGAGTTTGATTATGATATGTCTTGGTGTTTTTCTTTTGAGGTCTATCCTTGTTGGGGGTTATTGAACTTCTTGAATGGATATATTCTCATCTTTCATCATATTAGGGAAATTCTCTTCCAACAAAGCTTCAACAATTTTCTCTGTGGTTTTATCTGTTTTTTCCTATTTTGGAATTCTGATGCCATTCCTTTTAATGTTATCCCACATGAATCTTAGGTTTTCTACATTTTGTTTTGATCTTTTGTCTGATTGCTCCCTTAACAATGTAGTGATGAGGTATTTGTCTTCAATCTCATTAATTCTCTCTTCCATTGATTTTATTCTACTTATTTGCCCATTCAATGTGCTATTTATTTCTGAAATCATAGTAGTAATCTGGATTTCTATTTGTTGTGTTTTATCATTTCTAATTTTTTGTCCATTTCGTCAATCTGTTCTTCTATTGTTTTCCTAAATTGTTCTACAGTTTTATCTGTATTTTCCTCAATTTTGTCAGTGCTGTCCTTGATCTATCTCTCAATCTGTTGAAGGTACCCAAATATAATTCTTTTGAATTCTTTATCAGGGAGTTCCAGTGATGCTTCTTCCTCAGGAATGTTTCTGGGTTTATATCCTGGTCCCTTGTCTACTGTTTTATCTTGTTTGTGTGTGTGTGTGTGTGTGTGTGTGTGAGTGAACTGTGTGTCTCATCACCTGTCTCCTGGTGAGTGTGATAGAGAAAAAGAGTATATAAACGGATCTCTGTTAGCTGCTCATAAGGAGCACGTGAGGGTGAGTTGAGCTGGTTTTGGCTGCTGCCTATCATTTGTCAGTTAGGGCAAGAGATGGTTATGACCCACGCTCAGTAAGTGGGGCTACAGGAGGTGTAGGTGTGGTTGTGTTGCATTGGAATGGTTGCTATGCTCTAGACCAAAAAAAAATAAGAAAATAAGTAAAGAAAAGCACCAAAAAACTCAAAACAAGGGAACAAAAACTCAAACTGCATAAAAAGGAACAATCATAAAACACATGAAAAAATGCAATAAATAAGAAGAAAAATTTCAAAATATATTTTAAAAGGATAAAAGAAAGATAAGGGGGGGGGGTGCAAAGCCAAGATCCATGGAGAAGGAGGAATGAGAGAAAAGAGCAAAAGTGAAAGACTAGTAAAGAAAAAATGGAAAAAAAACTACAAAAGGAAAAACAAGGGAGGGGAAGAACCTAAAGAAAGAAAAAAAAAATGGAAACCAGGAGAAGAGAAGGGGGGAGAAAAAAAAAAAGGAACCAGGACAGGAAGGGGTGGGGATAAAAAAAAGAAAGAAGATTAGAACAAAATTTTAAAACAATACTGAGGGGAGGTGGGGCACGTTACTTGGCTCTGCCAGGGCACAGACCCAGATGAAGTCCCTGCTGGCCAAGGTGGGTGGAGATAGAGTATGGTCATACTTCTGCTCACCAAGAGTGTGTGGGGTATAAGAGTAACAAAAGGAATATTGTACCTTTCCAGTTGTCAGCCTCCAGTGCAGCTACCCTTGCTATCCTCAGAAAGTGGAGCCCACTGCTACATCACTGTTAAGATAAGAAAGCCACTTGCATGTATTCAAAATTGTTGTGCCTACCACTTGTGAATATTCAAAATGACTGTGCCCTCAGGACACCTGCTGCAGTCCACAAGTGTATTTGTCTCCTTCTTTCCTGTTTTCCTTTCTGGTTGTCAGGTAGCAATACAGTCCTTTCCCATGCAGTCTTTAGTGAGCAGGGCTAATTCTTTTTTGTTGTTGTTATTTGCCGTCGAGTTGGACCTGACTCATAGAGACTCCTCCTTGGATTTCTGAAGTAGTATCACTATGGAAGTAGATTGCTCAACCTTCCTTCCGAGGAGTGGCTGGTGGGTTTGAACCACCAGCCTTCTGGTTAGCAGTCAAGCGCCTTAGGCCCTATGCTACCAGAGCTCCTGAGCTAATTCTTAGCTACCTGGAAATATGCAAAATAAATGTGCTCTCAGGACAGCCAGCAGTCCACAGCTCCATTTGTCTCCTTACTCACTATTTTCCTTCAAGTTCTTTCACTACTTGATATTTAATTCACTTCTTTATCCTTGCCTTCAAAGCTAAGGGTTCTGTATCAGTTCCAGTTGGTTGCCTACTGCTTTGCTGCAGAGCATCTGTGTAGCTCGTCTGCTTATTCCACCATCTTGCCAGAACTCTGTTTACTTTATCTTCACTGATATTCTACATACTTGATAATTAAATAGCAGCAGAGAGATCTTGGAATGCCTAGCTAAAACAATTGATTTGAGATTGTAAGCCCAGGAACTTATCACGCTGTAGGAATGCTCATTTGTGTGAGATCTGTTCTGAAACCTTGTTTGTTCCTCCTGCAGGTACTACATAATTTACAATTAATCTAGAACAGGGACTAGTGGAATTTTCAGGATTTCAACTGTTAATAAAAATCCTGTTGATAAAAATCCCTAAGATTTGAAGGGAAAATTAAAAGTTTTTTAATGGGAAAAAAGTAAAGTTTTATTATTTTAGTTCTTATGTTTATATCTATCATCCATTTTGAATTAATTTTGCATGTGCTGGAAGATACAGTTAAGTTTCACTCTTCTACTTAATATGGATATCCAGCTCCATTTACTGGAAAAAAAATATTTCTTCCTACTTCTTGAATAGGAGCTCTGGTAGCATAGCGCCTAAAGGCACTTGACTGCTAACCAGAAGGCTGGCAGTTCAAACCCACCAGCCACTCCTCAGAAGGAACGTTGGGCAATGTACTTCCATAGTGATACTGCTTTGGAAACCCAAGGAGGGGTCGCTATGAGTAGGGTCTGACTCGACTGCACAGAACTACAACAACACTCCTTGAATAACCTGGGACATTTGTTAAAAATGAATTGGCATTGACTTCCAGTAAGATCCAAACAAGACAAGTAAATGAAAATCTTGGGCAAATCACTCCAATATACAACCACCAATTAAATATAAATACAAAAATGTCACAATGTCTTGGAGACATCAGAGCATCACAGTCCACACAAAGAAGCAAGATAAACCAAGAGAAACAAGGGACCAAGATAAAGACGCAGAACACATCCCTGAGGAAGAAGCTGCATTGGACCTCCCTAATAAGGAATTCAAATGAATTATTTTTAGGTATCTTCAAAGAATTGAAAGATAGATCAAGGAAATCATTGACAAAATTTAGGAAAACACAAAGAAAACCCTAGAACAATTTCAAAAGACAATATGAGAACAAAATGACAAAATAAATGAAAAATTAGAAATGTTACAAAATCTACAGATAGAAATCCAGAAGATTAGTACTAAATTTTCAGAAAGAGGTAACATATTGAAAGGGCAAAGGAGTAGAACTGAATCATTGGAGGACAGAATTAGTGAGATTGAAGACAAATACTTCAATACTTCTTTGGAAAGGGGTCAATAAAAAAAAAGATCAAAACAAAATGAAGTAAGCCTAAGATTTATGTGTAATTGGAATTCCAGAACAGGAAGAGACAAATAAAACCACAGAGAAAATTGTTGAAGATATGTTAGAAGAGAGTTTCCCTGGTATAATGAAAGATGAGAATATATCCAATCAAAAATTCCAACAAACCCCAAACAGGATAGACCCCAAAAGAAAATCACCAAGATATATCATCATTAAATTCACCAAAACCAAAGACAAAGAATCCTGAAAGCAGCACAGGAAAAATGAAAAGTTACCCAAAAGAGGCAACCAATAAGACTAAACTCAGATTTCTCAGCAGAAACCATGCAAGCAAGATGACAAAAGGATGGTATATATAAAACATGAAAGAAAAAAAACTTCCAACCAAGAATTATATACCTAGCAAAATTGTCTCTCAAATATGATGGTAAAATTAGGACATTTTCAGATAAGCAGAAATTAAGGGAATTTGGCAAAACCAGACCAACTTTACAAGAGATGCCAAAGGGAGTCCTTTGGATAGAGAAGCAACAACAGCAAACAACAATTGACCATTAACACACATGATGAGATAAACAGAAACCAACCCAATTATAGAAGTATCCAAAGTAAATAAGTCTACAAGATTGTGAACAGGGAACCAGAGACAACAAGTGACAAATGAGGACAACTACAAACCAAAAAGAGGGAAAAAATTGTGTAGTTATAGAACTTCTAAATGGGAGGGACATAAAGACAACTGCAAGATAGAATGGACTGTTCTAAACTTGGGATGAAAACTATAAATCACAGGGTAGCCTCAAAGAAAAATGATAATACTTCACATCAAAATAAAAAAGAGGACAAGCACAAATATTTAGCAAATATTAAAATAACTGCAACAAGGGAAGTGGTAACATGATTCATAAACACAATGAGCTCAGCACAGAAAATTAAATGAAACAAAGAAATCAGCAGCACCACGAAAAAGCACATAATAATATGACAGCAACAAGTTCATACTTTTCAATAATTACACTGAATGTCAATGGATTAAATGCACCACTCAATGATACCACTGTGGAAAGCAGTATGGGAATTCCTTAAAAAGTTATAAATAGAAATAACATTTGACCTAGCAATTCCTTTACTAGGTAATCCTAAAGAAGTGAGTGACAGGACAATAACAGATATATGGAGATCCATGTTCATTGCAACACTATTTACAGTAGCCAAAAAATGGAAAGAACTTAGGTGCCAATCAGGAGAAGAATGGATAATCAAACTATGGTACATACACACAGTGTAATAATATGCAACACTAAAGAATAATATAGAATCTGCAAAACACTGCATAACATAAATGAACTTGGAAGACATTATGCTCAGTGAAATAAATCAATCACAGAAATAAAAATATATTATTAGTTTATTATTGTAAAAAGTCAAGGAAAGTTTTATATATAGAAGAAAACTTTGTTTATTACTGGAGTAGGAGTGGAGGGGAGGGAACACTGCAAACAAACAAAAAAAAAAAGCATGGACCCATGTCACTTTAGTTTTGTGTATTTTATTGTACATTGATTATATTTCAATAAAATGTATTTAAAAAATAAAAACTGAATTGGCATTATATATGTGGGTCTTTTTTATTTCCTTAAGTTCAATTTTATTGAGCTATGTCTATGCTTATGGAAATATAATGGTGTCTTAATTAGGGCAGCTTTATAGTTTCTTAAAATCAGTATCTCTTATGGTCCAGTTCCTAATGCTTTGACTGCTAACCAGAAGGCTGGTGGTTCAAACCCACCAGACACTCCTCAGGAGGAAGACTGGGCAATCTACTTCTGTTGAGATATTATCTAGGAAACCCAAAGAGGGGTCGCTATGAATCAGAATCAACTGGAAGGCAGTGATATATATATATATATATATATATATATATATATATTATTATATTATTATTTTTTTTAACATACTACCCAATTGTCCTCATACACAGTTGTGCCATATGCAAATGAATGAGTTTGTAAGACAATAGATATTCCAACATGCTAATTAATTGAGTTAATGTCAAACAAGCAAAAAAGAAGCTAAAATCCTTTCCTACCAGTCCTCTGTCTGCCATGGAATCAAAAAGGATGCTTAGTATATGATTTGCTCCCATTCTTCCTATCTTCCCCTGCACAAATCTTGACATTATTGAAAAAAATAGTCATTTCTTTGATGAAATAATCCAGGTCCTAATTTTTATTGTCTTAAATCAGAAGGAATTTTTACTTTGTTTCATTGAAATGTAGTATGTTTCATAATGTACCAATTTTTTTTATTGGTTTCTGTTTTTATTTGGTCTGTGTGTTTTTAATTCTTTTTTCAATTTTAATGATGAGTTCAGATGGTGTCACAGTAGAGTAGAGCTCTGTGCGTAAGCAGTCTCACTCCTGAAGAGAATAAAAGGTAGTGAATGTGTTATTCACTGGCGTCCCTGGGCTGTGCAAATGGTTAAGCACTCAGCTAGTAGCTGACAGTGGTGGTTTGAACCCACCCAGAGGAACCTGAGGAGAAGGGACCAGCCATTGCAGATAGACACACACTGGAAAGATCATGACCTTGGGAACCTCATGGAATGCAGTTCTACTCTGCACATATGAGGTCCCCATTTTGAGGTCAGAACTGACTCAACAGCAACTAATAACATATTTCTAACATCTAGTTTGTTAATTGGGCGCTCTGGTAGCGTAGTGCCTAAGGCACTTGACTGCTAACCAGAAGGCTGGAGGTTCAAACTCACCAGCCACTCTTGGAAGGAAGGTTGGGAAATCTACTTCCTTAGAGAAATCGCCTCAGAAACCCAAGGAAGGGGTCACTATGAGTCGGGTCTGATTCCACAGCATATGACTACGACAACAACAATTTTGTTAATCATTTGTAAATAGAAATTGTGGCCTTTGAAAAATGTAATTGTGGCTCCCATTGTAATCCAGAGAATAATCCCTTACTTTGTTTTATTTTCACACATCTTGTCAATGTGTATGAGGAACTGTGGTGATGTACTCTATGGCAAGAAGTTGAAGCAATCTATGTTCATAAAGGTTTACAGTCTTGGGCATTCAATGAGCTCGCTATGAGTCAGAATTAACTCGATGACACTGGTTTTGGTTTGGTTTGGTTTGTCAATGTGTATACTGATACTAAAACATTTTTCACATGCTGTATCCTATCAGAAAACTACTTCATAACCTTTCTCTTAAAAGTAGAATTACCTAAATTGCAATATCATTTAGAAATTTTAAAATCCCAGTAGATATACATTTCTGCTGATGATTTCTAGCCTATTTTTATATTACTCTGTGTTATAACAATCCAAAATTTCTTGAAATTTTACCTTGTGCAGGAGTTTAAAATTAGTTTTATTGTAGATACTTACATTTACAAAAATCTTAAGTAAAACAATTTTAGTTCTATTGAGTAGAAGAACTCCCAGTGAATAACCCATGATGACAGATCTCTGTTGCAATTTCTACTCTGTCTTCACTCCTAAAGCAAGGGGGCTTAGCAGTCTTGTCATAACAGAAATCAATGACTGTGAGTTTCTTTTATATATAGCACATGATTAAGGAAAGCCCCAAAATGTTGCTAGGGAAGGACTGAGTTTAATTTACATAGTCTTGGTTTCGGTATATTATTCTATCTTGCCAAGGTGCATTTATCAATCTGTCTAACCACATAAGTAACCATTAATCTATTTATTTAGTGGAAGGTGATATAATTTTTTCACCATTTTTATCCTTATTATAGTCAATATGTCAAACACTATAAATGTGTGCATGAACATATATTAAACATATATTCAGTAGGATTTATATATTAAAAATCAATCAACGTTTTTGCTTTACAAAGGAAACAGAATTTTAAGTACCTACTTAATGTTATACTGAATGAGGTCTTATCATTTAGTCCCCATATCATCAAGTAGTATCGCAGAAAAATACATGCCATGGTATTTTACTCTAACTTTGTCAATTTTACTTCTAAATATGTTTCAACTCTATCACAGATTTTTTTCACAGACCTTTGTTTCATCATTTTTTAAAATAAGCTGACTGGTTTTCTAGGTCTAGTTCACAAAGCATTATAGTGGATATACACACACCACTTATTTCATAACAACAGGAGCTTGATGTCTCAGCAGAATTTCCCATGACTGTTATTCTTCCCTATTCTCTAGTTTTAGCAAAAAAAGACAGGCTTAGATAAAATCAGGGAGCTCTGGTGGCATAGTGCCTAAGGCATTTGACTGCTAACCAGAAGGCTGGTAGTTCAAACTCACCAGCTCCTCCTCTTAAGAAAGAGTGGGCAATCTACTTCCGTTTAGATACCATCTCAGAAACCCAAGGAGGGGTCTCTATATGAGTCACAATCCACTGCACAGCTGTGAGTTGGGTTTTGATTTGAGATAAAATCATTGCAATGGGTTTAGCTTCAGTCCTGATTCTTTCTCTTCCTCATTGTGTAATCCAGTAAAGTCATTTAAAAACTCTTAACTCAGATTTCCTAAACAGTAAAAGAGATACTTGAGCTTGAGTTCTCTGGAAAGATATCCAGTTCTAAAATTGTTATATATGCTTTATTTTCATAAAGATACTATACATCATTTTATAATTTTCCCTATAAGCATTTTCCTAAATAGTTAGCCATTGTAGCCAATCTTTTCTAACTTGTCTTTGTTCAATGCTGTTGAATCAGTTCCAACTCATAGTGAGCACATGCACTTTTCCAAGCAGGATTTATGAAATATATTCAATATCTTATTTCAGATAGGATATAACCAGAGACAGCCTAAAATGTATATGAGATAAAAGAAACATCAGTCAATCTTCAATCACAGTTTTCCTTGTCTCTTCTCTCCAAACTTTTTCTTTCCTTTAGCAAAATCTCATTTTTTGCATGATGGAATAGCTCTAATTCCAAGGGCACTTAGTATCATAATCTTATATACCCCCAAATTGACAGCTTTCTCCACATTTCCTTACCTGCCAAAGTATCAGAATATGCTTCTCTCTCCTTTCATTGTCTTTTTCATCAAATTTACTTTCACATAAATTTGTGATTAATCTGATTTTATACTAAAACTAAAGAACTTCTCTTTAATAAACTTTATACATACTTGAAAATTCTTCTTTAATTACCAAACTTATTCTTTGGAAATATCTAAATTTATTTTCCCACCACCTCAAGTATAGAGAAAGAGAGGTATCCATGTATCCATGATTAATATTTTTAAGTAATTAACAAAACATAAAATATTTTAAAATAAAACTTAGCAATGCTATCAATGATATACAGAAAGAAAAAAGAAGAAGAAATATAATGACTTTATTTTTGTTTTATCTCTCTGTTGCACAGTATTTACTAATTTCCTTTAAAAGCTGACATATTGATTAGAACTAAGATTTTTGTGTGGGGGGGGGACGTTTGCATGAGTGAAAAAAAAAAAAAATCAGCAAACAATCATTCTGTTCCATGATATAAAAGACTTTATTGGACAGTCAAGTGGAGAAGTTCTGTTTTCTAAGAACTACATTTGCCAACCATGTAGATGAAATGCAAAAAGACATAATACTTCAGTTTTTCCATCTTCTTTGCAAGTAGTTCTCGTGTAGAAAAGAGAGTGCAGATAATTATTGTGTGTTAGAATTCTTTGTGAATAGTATCAGACATTACTCCTTGTCTCCAAAATGATTACTTAAAATTCATTTGGAGAGCTAATCAAGACACAAATATTAGTCACCCACATTCTCCTAGAAAACTCTCTGTTCCAGTTACTCTACATTTGAAATAATTTATTAAAGTTTACTGCAACCTTCAAAATTTTTAATATTGTTTCTAAATATTCCTGGATTTTAACTGAAAAGTTTGTTGTTGTTGTTAGGTGCTAGCAAGCCAGTTTGGACTCACAGTGACCCTACGTACAACAGAAGAAAACAGTGCCCAGTCTTGCACCACGCTCAGAATGTTTGCCGTGCTGAGGCCATTGTCAAAGCCACTGTGTCAGTCCATCTCACTGAGGGTCTTACCCCTTTTTACTGACCCTCTACTTTACCCATAATGACAGCCTTCTCCAGGGACTGGTCCTTTCTGACAATAAGACCAAATTATTAGAGACAAAATCTGACCATTGTCACTTCTAAGGATCATTCCAGGTGAACTTTATTTGAAAAAAGTTGTTTGAATGGTGGCAAATTTAATTCAAACTTTGTTCTCTAAGGTAACAAGAAGAATATAATTGAATCACAGTGAGCCACATTTGTAGGGATGGGCTTTCTATTCAGACAATTAACTGAAGGAATGGTTTGGTTCATGCTCTGAAATGGTAATATCTCTATGATAATTGGCCCTATTCTTTTGGCTTCAGTATTTCATGATGTGATACTTAAAATGTGCACATCAATTGCAGAAACAGTAACAGGAGATTCAAGATTTACATACTTTCTGCAATCTACTCATCATATTTCTCCTAAAAGTTACTTTTGGGAATGTCCAAATAGGAATGCCCTAGAAAATGAATATTCTAGGAAAAATGCATATTCTAGAAGGAAAAACAAACAAAAAAACTAATTCATCTGTCAATTTGTCATATTGAGGTGGCTTGCATATTGCTGTGTCACTGGTATGTCAAATTCCAGGAGGCTCAATCATGGTAAACAGGTTTCTCCAGAGCATCCAGACTAGGGCAGGCTAGAAAGAAGAATGTGGCCACATCCACTTTAAAAGGAAAAAAAAGAAAAAAACGACCACTGTGAATCTCATGACTACCAGGGAATAATGTCTGATATTATGTTGAAAGATGAGCCCCTCAGGTTGGAACACACTCAAAATATGATTGATGATTGCTGAAGGGTTGCCTCCTCAAACTAGAAAAACTAAACCAGACCCACTGCCACCGAGTTGATTCCAACTTGTAGAAAACCTGTTTGGGTTTCCAAGACTGTAAATATTTTCAGAAGTAGATTGCTCATACTCTTCCCACAGAGCTGGCTTTGAACCTTACCAATTATGACACCAGAGCTCCTTTTTCAAATTCTCAAATTAGAGGCAATCTTAATAAATGGGTGGAGTAAGATTTTCAGACCTTCATTTGCTGTTGTGGTGTGACTCAAAATGAGAAGAAACATCTGCAAGTATCCATGAATAATTGGATTGTGGAATGTACCAAGTATGAACCTAGGAAAACTGCAAGGTGCAAAAGAAAAGAAATGCATAGAGGTTGATATCCTAGGTATTAGTGAGCTGAAAAGGACTGGTGGTGTCCATTTTGAACTAGACAATCATATAATCTATAATGCAGTGAATGACAAATTAAAGAGGAATGGCATCAGATTCATCATCAGAAAGAATATTTCAAGATGTTTCCTGAAGTACAATGCTGTCAGTGATAGGATAAAATCCATACACCTACAAGGAAGACCAACTATCATTCAAATTTGAGCACCAATCACTAAAGTTGAAGATTCTTACCAAATTCTGGACTCTGAAATCAACAAAACATGCAATCATGATGTATTGTTAAATATGGCTCATTGGAATGCAAAAGTTGGAAACAAAGAAGAAGCATGTTGTTGATGTTGTTATGTACCATCGAATTGGACCCAACTCATAGCGACCCCTCCTGGATTTCTGAGGCAGTATCATTATAGAAGTAGATTTCCCAACCTTCCTTCCAAGGAGTGGCTGGTGGGCTTTAAGTGCCAGAATTCTGCTTAGCAGTCAAGTGCCTTAGGCACTATGCTAGCAGAGCTCCCAAGAAGAAGCATAGGGGGCTGAAAAATATGGCCTTGGTGATAGAAACAAGCTGGAGTTTGCATGATAATTTTTTTTTTTTGACCAATGACTTCTTCATAGCAAATACTTTTTGTAAATAATATAAATCATGACTATACACATATATTTATATTTATATTATTTATAAATATAAATCATGGCTATACACATAGACCAGTCAGCCACAGGGATCAAGGTGAGGAGAGGGAACTCAGGCATGCCCAAAGCAGCAGGGCTGGAGAGCAGGAGAAAGGAGATTAAAAGGCCCAGTAATACGGAGAGAGGAGGAGTCACCCACAGGGACCCAGGTAAGGGTGGTAAGAGAGGTTTTCAACAAGGGGACAAACTTGTCTGTTGGTTTGTCCTACCATGGTGACGTATTGATGTGAGTTTTGAGGCTGAGCCACTGGTGTTTCAAACCCAGCGGGACACACATGGTACACAGGTATCAGCCCAGCTTACAGACAGACAGATTAGGAAGAAGGAAGAGGCCGTCCACTTCTCAAAGAATTGGCCAGGGAAAACCTTATGAATAGCAAAGAAACACTGTTTGGTA
>NW_006922610.1:221471-226200 GCF_000298275.1 Orycteropus afer afer
AAGCCGGATTCAGAAGAGGACGTGGACAAGGGATATCATAGCTGTTGTCAGATGGATCTTGGCTCAAGGCAAAGAATACCAGAAAGATGTTTACTTGTGCTTTATTGACTATGCAAAGGCATTTGATTGTATGGATCATGGCAAATTAGGGATAACATTGAGAAGAATTGGAATTCCCGAGCACTTGATTGTACTCATGAGGAACCTGTACCTTGACCTGGAGGCTGTCGTTCGAACAGAACAAGGGGACACTATATGGTTTAAGATCAGGAAGGGAGTATGTCAGGGTTGTATCCTTTCCCCATACTTATTCAATGTATATGCTGAGCAAATAATCTGAGAAGCTGGACTATATGAAGAAAAACATGGCATCAAGATTGGAGGAAGAATCATTAACAACCTGAGATATGCAGACAATACAACTTTGCTAGCTGAAAGTGAGGATGACTTAAGGCACCTACTGATGAAGGTTGAAGAATACAGTCTGCAGTATGGTTTACCTCTCAATATAAAGAAAACAAAAATCCTCACAACTGGACTAACGAGCAGCATCACAATAAATGGAGAGAAGATTGAGGTTGTCAAAGAATTCACATTGCTTGTTTCGACAATCGATGCCAATGGAAGCAGCAGTCAGAACATTAGATGACGTGTAGCACTGGAAAGGTCAACCACAAAGGAACTGTTTCAAGTGCTGAGGAGCAAGGATGTTTCCTTGAGGACTAAGGTGCACCTGACACAAGCCATGATATTTCCAATCGCCTCGTATGCATGTGAGAGCTGGACAATGAATAAGGAAGACCGAAGAAGAATTGATGCTTTTGAGTTGTGGTGCTGGCAAAGAATGCTGAAAGTACTGTGGACTGCTAATAGAACTAACATATCTGTCCTAGAGGAAGTGCACCCAAAATGCTCCTTGGAAGTGAGAATGGCCAGACTTCGTCTCACCTATTTTGGTCATGTGAGAAGGGACCATTCCCTGAAGAAGGATGTCATGCTTGGTAGGGTGGAGGGTTGATGAAAGAGGGAGAGGCCTTCATCGAGATGGATTGACACGGTGGCTGCGATGATGGGCTCAGTTATAGCAGGGATCATGGAGCTGGTGCGGGATCGGGCAGTGTTTCGTTCTGCTGTGCATGGGGTGGCTATGAGTCGGAGGTGACACAACGACACCTAATAACAACAACAAACTTCATGGAAGATCTAGCAAAAGATAACAAAAGATTGAGAGGAATTAACCAGTAGCTGAAAATCAAGGGAGTTCTTGAGTGGTGCAAATAGTTAACATGCTTGGCTGTTAACCAACATGTGGCTATTTGAGTCCACCAAGGACTTTAAGAAAAAAGACTCCTGGCAATCTACTTCTGAAACATCACCCATTGAAAACTCCAAGGAGCACAATTCTACTCTGACATGTATGAGGTTGCCACCAGTCAGAATCAACTCAGTGGTAACTGGTTGGATTGATAATCAAGAGATAATAAGCTCTCCTTACTATAAGGCCATGCAGAGGCCTCTCTGCCTCAAGTCTGCATATGAACCTCTCAGGATCTCTCTCCACTTCCTACTTTGACAACTAGGCTTATCACTACAGTTGAGGTCCCCTTTAACTCAGCCAGGGATTTGCTGGGCATGAGTAGATACTTTCATCCTGATTCACTTTGAGTGGACTCTATCGTTGCACATTTTAAAGCTATTTGTGTGTGTGTGTGTGTGTGTGTGTGTTTCTCTCAATCACCAATCACCCAGCACATCTTGTGCCGCAGAAAATATCAACCACTGTGGGGCTTTGTATGGATTCTAAGAGGAAAGTATTAGGAAAGAATTAAACTAAATACTAAATATTTGTATAAAATTTATAGCTATATTTGAACAAAATATATAAAAGAGGGAAGAATAGAAACACACAGTGATGTTTTGTCCAAGTTCAGTTAATTACCTTTCAATTATTTAAATAAAAAGGGATATTGAATTTTGGTAAAGTGTCAGAATTTGCCATGACCATTCAATATAGTTTCCCTTGGAGGGGGAAATGGGGGGCGAGAGGGTTGCATTTAAATCTTATAAAGAAGCAAATGCAAGGAAAAAATATTTGTCATTTATTTTAAGTTTAATAAAATGTTTTATATAATTCTTACATTTAAAAAAACTATATATTTTTATTTTAAATTCTCAGACTTACAAAAGAATTAAAAATACTAAAACAAGGCATTTATATTCTCAGATATTCAGTATCAACTTTCCTACCAAATCAGAATTTCACTTGGTTGAATATCTCTGTTGTAGCATTTAAAAATACTTTTAAAATGACAATAATACTAGTGTTTCCACTGTAAAAGAAACTCAAAAAGCCCATTAAATTCTAAAGAAAACTCAGAACTTTGGATTGGCATCTCTGGACAATTTAATGTTATCCGTTTTTCCATTGTCTCTGGTTATTTATCTTACTAGTGTATTTAACCCAAACGTCCTGTCAAAACTGGATCTATGAAATGCCTACTGGCAGTTCTGGGTCTGTCCAGCCCAATTTGTTTTATCTCAGAAACCTCCCCTCTCCACAGTTGAGTTAAAGGCTCCAATCAATTGTAACAAAAGCTCTCTTATTTTACAAACTGGTACAAGCTATTCCTTCCTGAGAGCTTTTCAAAGGTTTGGGGTAGTCCTCTTTTAACATGACTATCTATTTCTGCCTCTCATTGTAGTTTTAAGTCTAGATTCCTCTATGATTCAAAGTAACCATTCCTTCAAGTTCTAAGGCCATTTTAATTTTTAAATACCAAGATTAAGAGCAAGGAAGGGCTTTTATTTTAAAATGATGTAGAAGAAAAGACACAGAGAAATTCTTTTCTGCTGGTGCTGTGGGTAAACCCTTGGGCTTCTTAACCATAAATTCGATGGTTTGAAACCACTACCTGCTCCACAGAAGAAAGATCACTCAGTTTGCTTCCATAAAAGATTGACAGCTTTGAAAACTCTAGTAGATAATTCTACTCCATCCCATAGAGTCACTATGGGCCAGAATCCACTTGATGGCAGTGAGTTTATATGCATTCTTCATTATGATATTAGTTTCTGTAGAAGTTATAGCAAGAAAGTTAGGGTGAGACTCTAGACAAGGAGAACTTATTAGAAGTTTAAATAATTGAGTAATTTATATGAAAAACTAAATGTTTATATTTTAAACCAAACCAAACTCACTGCCATTGAGTCTATTGGACTCATAGCTACTAGTCCTTGGGTTTCAGAGGCGGTATATCTCTGGAAATAGATTGCCCAGTCTTCCTTCCGAGGAGTGCCTAGTGGCTTTGAACTGCCATCCTTTTCAGTTAGCAGTCAAATGCCTTATGTACTATGCCACGAGAGCTTTATTACTTATCATTTCATAGTTTTAAGAGATTAAAAATTATTAAAATACAATAAAAATTGATTTTTTAAAGGAACGTGTTTATAAATATCATATAATACATACTTAATACCTTTTCTAATGTATCTTGAAAGAATGGATATTCTCTTAAATGAAATTTTTCGATACAGTATAATAGAATCACATCTGGAAAATAAAATTAAGTAAGCTTGCTTGGGACCAGTGTTTTTCAGACCAAAATTATATGGAAAGGGCACAACAATGGGTAATTACAAAGATAATTACAGTGTATTTTACCAGGGCCAGTAATCCATAAACAAATATAATAAAAATATTAAATTCTAATGCCTTTAATCTCATCAGTAATGTTGTGGATGTGAATATACTTTAGGAAATCAAGTAAAATTAAAGTAGAAATTAAATCAAAATTGAAAGAAAAGTAGCATCTGAAAATCCTTGGAAGGAACATGATTTTTATTATTGGCTAACTTTCTAACTTCTGTGTTCTTTTTCCCTTCCTTCAAAGTAGAGCACTGCCAAATCTAAAGAAATGGTACTTAAAATAGCAGAGCAGCTACACATGTCATATATCACATCACATACAAAATCACACTGCAAAGATTGCACAAGAAGAAATAGGTTTTATTGTTGTTATGTGCCGTCGAGTCAAACCCGACTCATAGTGACCCCTCCTTGGGTTTCCGAGGCAGTATCACTACGGAAGTAGGATTGCCCAACCTTCCTTCCGAGGAGTGGCTGGTGGGTTTGAACCGCCAGCCCTCTGGTTAGCAGGCAAATGTCTTAACCACTATGCTACCAGAGCTCCCAATCTCACCCGTATTCTTCAAGCTGCCCACAATACCTTATGGTGGTTGGCAGTAGAGACAATTGATATACGTATACATAAACCAGTTATATTGAATATTTACTAAATATTACTAAATATTTACTAAAAATTCACCAAGTTGGACTTGATCACCTCTTCTCTTACATTGATGACCTACATCCATCATTTATGCCATTCATTTGGCATTTTTCATATTGTAATTTATTCCTCTTTGTACCTGAACATATCTTACTGCCTAAATAAATTAAAGCAAGACATTGTCTTATAATACTTTACAGCTCTTTTAGCTAATTATTTCTATATGCATCATATACACACAATCGTTTCACTAATTGGTCCTCCTTGCTTGGTTTACACAAGAAAATCCAGGGAATGTAAGATTTTTACTCTCAATTATTTTTCAAACTACTGGAAAGGCAATGTATATTGAAAAATTTAATGATAAGAAACCATTTATAATGATAATTGGGCAAAGGAGAATAGAAGACAAAACAAAGACAAAACTAAAGAAAATCTAA
>NW_006922610.1:226340-231798 GCF_000298275.1 Orycteropus afer afer
CGATGTCAAATTTTTAGGTGTTTCTTTGAACCTGGTCTTTTGTGAGCTTGTGTCATTTCTGTGATTGGAGATTTCATAGATAACATGGAACTTTGAAATAGACAGGTTTTGAATTCTTTCTTCTCCTGTAGACAGTAGAGTAAAAGTTATTTTTAGTGAAGACATAAATGGAAGATTTGTTGTTGTTGTTGTTATGTGCTGTCGAGTCAAACCCGACTCATAGCGACCCCTCCTTGGGTTTCGGAGGCAAAAAAAAAAAAAAAATGGAAGAGGGCAAATAGAATTAACTGTGTACGACCAGAGCCAAAGACGTTTGAGGTGTTTGTGCTCAGCTTACAGCTTTGATTAAAATGACTAATGTTACTGAGTATTTAGTGAGTACCAGGCAATGTTAAATTCCTACTATATCATCCTCACTTAATTTTCTTAGCCTTCCTGTAAGTTAGACATTGTTCTTTTGTGTGATTTACAAAAGAGGAAAGAGTCTTTCAGAAATACTAAACATATTGTCCAAGGTGACATAGAAGCTAAATAGTGGAGCCAGTACATGAGTCTATGCTTACTAGATTACTGAAAACTGGTTTAAGTTTTTGTTTGAAATAAAAACGAAACCCAAATTAAATTGTCTCATATTTATAAAAAATCAAAAGCAGGTTTTATATTATGCACAAATAATGCATTTTCAAAGTTGCCAGATCAATAAAATGCCAAACGTATCAGTAGTCAATGTCCCCTATGCTCTTCTCTGAAAATAAACATGAAGAATGGTGGTCTCCTGAACCATCTGATTTCTCCTGTTGCCAATGACTATAAAGAGCAGGAAATACTCTCTTTGGAAGTGGTTTTATGAATCTTAACCCATGAATCCTTAGGATCATCATTAATAAAGATTTTTAAAAACATATTCCTATGACTAAATAAATAGAAGGAAGACTAGCCAATCTACTTCTGTAGAGACACCGCCTCGGAAACCCAAGGAGGGGTCGCTATGAGTCAGAATCGACTCTATGGCAGTGAGTTTGCCTATGAGTAAATGACAGATACTATGACAATGAGTCTCAGAGCAGGTTATGTAAGGTCATGAATCACAAATATTCCTGCAAGTTTAAATACAGTAAAAAATAAGCTTTTCTTTATGACAGAAAGGCCTGCATTCAGAACAAAGGGAGGGAATATCGATTTGCCTTTGGCCATTCTGTTTAAATTCCTACGATTGCATCATCTGAAAATTTAGCGTGTAGCGCTTGAGGGTTTCAAAAGTTGTTATTACTCATAGTACTGGGGTTCCAGCGTGTAAATTTCATCCTTACAACAATGTCTGGAACTCAAAAGCCGTAACAGGAAGCGGGAAAACGAGGAAGGGAAGATTTTCTTTAACCTGAAAAGAAAATGTGTCAAAATGATGATCAGGCCCTCCGCGTTCCGTAAAGTCCCTGCCAGCGCAAATGTTTCTTGTTCACTCCTTATCATCTAGGAAGAACAGAAGAATAAAGAAAAGACAATGAGTTTTCAACAAAGAACTTACTCACTTAAGTGTTTCATATTTGCTTTCTTTTCTAGTTAAAGTGAAAAATATTTAAAAACTTATTCATAATTTCTAACATTTATCTGACGATTATAGGTAATAATTTCAAAAAAGGGACTTATTTATGTGCTTACATGAACAATAACAATATACAAAATGTGTTACTTTATGGCTATCATTAATCAATTATGTAAATTCAGGCCAATAGTTTTTATTTATATTGGATTATCTTACCACAGATCTATATGTTACAAAATGCAATTAAAATATAGCATGATATCATTACAATAAGTGAATAAATCCATAACATAGATTAAAGAGTAGATGATACATAACTATTAGTGTTTTGAAAAATGATCTTATTCAATATGTATATGAAAATATGTAGTCCATGTATCAGAATGCTCGTGTTTGAATGTAAGATATAGTAGCAGGTTTATGATAAACGGCTGATAAAATGTGGTACTGTCATATTCATCAACATTTTAAGAAAGCAGCATTACTAAAATAAATTATTTTGCTAGAATATCTAATTATTATCTTATCATTTATATTTTTAGAATTTGATATAGAGATCTGGAGATATTACTTAAATATAGCAATTTTAAGTCTCGTGAAAACCTGGCATAATAGCTAATATTTTAAAATGTAGGATGACAAGGTACATTTAAACATTTTCTTGCTTGTTACTCCAAAAAGTTCATATAGCAACTGACCTAGCTTAATTTGATAATTAGGAAAAAAAATTCAATTATGCTTATAGTTTTCTAAGTAAATATGCCTTGGTCATAAACTATACAAAATTAAATTTTGAAATATTAAGAAAATAAATTTAAAAGTGTCTAAGTTTATTACTGATGAAAGAAGAGTTCAAGTAATCGAAAGCAAATGTATCTTTTAAAAAGATGAATTTCCCAGAGTTTTGCATAATTTTATTTCCAGGCATTATTTCTGTGTTATATCCCTTCTTTTATGGTAGAAACATTCTTTTTTTTTTTTTCCACGATGAAACCTGAACCATTTTTGTAGAAGTGGAATAAATTCCACTATATTGCCATAATGATAAGGGGAAAATATAAAAAGTCCCAAAATAGCATTTATTGAAATGAAATGAACAGACATATCCAGTGAGACACAGAGAATATGTGCTTCAAATATGTAAATAGAATTAAGTGTGAGTTATTTCAGCCTTGCTTAAACCTTGAATTAATTATGTCTTAGTTTTTCTTTTTATCCTTTTTTTGTTTTCATTCTTAAAATGCTTACTTAGGGAATGAGACATAAAATTATTAAAGCATATGAAAAATTTTAGGGCATTATATTTCATAGTTAATGATGTCTAAAATTGCTGTTGGAAAAACAATAAAAGGAAAAAAAGCTAAACATAAAACACAAAACCAAAAGCATACTCACAAACACACAAGGTCCCAGGCATTAACAGTTACCGGTGATCAAAACAAAAGCCAAACAAAGTCAGCACAGTGTTTAAAGTATATGCCATTTACTTCTTGGGAAGTCAGAATCTTATTCCTGAAAGGAAAATGATTTCTCCATAAATATATGGCAATGACTTTTCTGGGGGGGAAAAAAAAATCAATGAAGTTCAGTTAAAAAGGGAGTATATTTTTACTAAAAAAATTTGCTATTGTAAGTAGTTAGATCCTTTGCTTAGCCCATTAAACTTTACCTTGTGTAGTTCTCATTTCAGGTTTTCTAAACTCCACGTGTTAATACACTGAAATCTTGAAACCACACAACGATTTACCACTCTGTGTATTACTTCTGGCAAAGATCCATTGCCAAGGACCTGGATTTTATTTTCTTTTTGCCATAGTAACTTCTCATTTCTTTCTCGGCTCAAAATGAAAGTGAGTAACTTTGAGTATAGACTTCCAAATGCAGTCGGAAAATCAGTGACAGGCAGGGTAGGCCCGAAACGGCTTCTCTGGCACTGTGTGTTGAATTGTGTTCAGCCAAGTTTTGGACAGTTGAGAATATATATCCTGCCACATCTCACTGCTCAACTAATTCCTCTTCTCTGGCTGCCACAGCCTACTATTTTCTATGCCAACAAGTCCCAGATTTGCTCGCTATCTGTGGGTGAGAAGAGCACTGACAGTGCGTGATAACGGTGATAATAGGATAAGTACTTTAGATCTAACTTTGAATTAAACCATTGGAGCCCTTTGAGGAAAATATATTCGGCCCCACTTGAAACAAGGTGTCAAATATCATTCCCATGTTTACACAGTTATTAGGTGAATGAGCTAGGACTTGATGTTAAATCTGCCTGACATCAAAGACCAAGACTATGTCATTGCACGCTTTTCTTTTCCACAGGTGCTATTATTTATTTATTGCACGATGACTCTAGGTCTGTGCTCAGCCAACTCTGTATAGAAAACCGAAAAAAATAAAATAAAATAAAATGAACCCACTGCTATCTAGTCAATTCTGACTCAGAGCACTCCTATAGAGTAGAACTGCTCTATAGGGCTTCCAAGGCTGTAAAATTTTATGGAAGCAAACTGCCACATCTTTCTCCACTGAGTGCTGGTGGGTCCGAACCTCTGACGCTTCAGTTAGCAGCCAAGCACTTAACCACTGTGCCACAAGGCCTCTTGTAGAGGATCAGACAGTAAATATTTTAGGCTTTGTGTACCAGCTGTGTCTCTTTCCTTCCTCCTGCTCCTCACCTCCTCTTCCCACTCCTACTGCTCCTCCCGCTGCACTTCCCCTCCATTTCCTCCTCCTCTTCATCTTCTCCTTTTTCTTTGTCTTCTTCGTGTAAGACTTTACAAATGTAAGAAACATTCTTCTTTCTAGGATCATAGATCTGACACACTACCTTAGTATATGATTAACAAGCGTTATTAAAAATATGATTGCAGAAAACAGTGCAATAGGGCTTTTATTGAAAATATTTTAGTGATGTACAAAATGACTAAGAACATCTTACTAAGCCACAAAATTTCTTTAATTCTTTTATAACCAAGTTATTTTCAGCTTGGAATTTTTAATGATACCATGTGTTTTCAGTAATGTAAGTCATTCTGAAATTAAGGGACACTTTTTTGAGGTAATATGGATTTAATACAATTATGTGGGACACATATGTCCCAAGTCAACATTCCTGGTTGCATTTGTGAGGTATGACCTGTTTCTTCAGATTCATGCAGTGATACAGGTCCCCACTAGGTGTTAGTATATACTACAACTGAGATAGCATCCTCCCAAGAAACTTGAGAAACTGAAAATATGGGTGGGTACTATATGTCCCATGGATAACAAAAAGTGATAAAGCAACTCTATTCTTCTAGAGCATGCTTTCTTCTCCATTGTTTCGCCATGTGAATGTATATAGCTACCAAATAAATCCTTTAGGTCAATTAGAATTTATTTTATCATAAAAAAACAAAGAACCAACCTCCCTGTGGTCAAGTTGATCCTGACTCATAGCAACCCCTCCTTGGGTCTCTTCGTAAATACATTGCCCAATCTTCCTTCTGAGGAGTGGATGGTGAGTTAGAACCATCAGCCTTCTGGTTAGCAGTCAAATGCCACCAGAGCTCCCTATTGGATCATGCATGCTAATATTATAAAATAATAGTATAAATTGACTCCATTGGGCTCTGTCAGTTCTTTGCACAACACACACACACACACACACACACACATCATAGTCTTGAAATAACACTCAACCAAAAAATTGAGTTTCTTTTCTCATTTTCCTGAAATTGCATTTTGCTCTTTGAATATATTAATTTATGTGAAGATCACATTATAATCTCAAGAACTCATTGTATTTTATCCTATAGAGTTCAATTATGTTTCATCTTATCTAAACAATTCTTACTAAAATGCTGTAGGAGCTCTGGTAGCATAGTGCCTAAGGCACCTGACTGCTAACCAGAAGGCTGGCGGTTCAAATCT
>NW_006922610.1:232388-233620 GCF_000298275.1 Orycteropus afer afer
ATCTTTATGAAGATGTTCTGGATATTTTGAAAAACAGAACACTGGTCCATTATATCCATTAATTTGTGCTCAAAGAGTTGGTTAGGCAAGAAGTAGCAGGTAGATTGGGTGCCTTGGTGTGGGAGAGGGTGGGAGAAAATACTAAGAACTGTCAAAATCCTGTCACATTAGACTTCTGGTAAGATGGAGGAATAGGCAGACAAGTGGCATAGACCCTCTTCAACAAAGAAAAGAAAAACCAATTGACAGAGGTACAGAAGATAATCCTGGAGCCCTGAGCTTTGAAAGGAACTATGCAGAAGTGGATTAGGCATCAACTAGTGGAAAAAAACTGAAAGAAAATAGTGAGTACAGAGATGGCCAGAGCTGTGTTCTGTCAGCTACTCTGACAGGACCAACAACTTGAATATTTCCAAGTGGTGTTGGGACCTGAGAATTGACCTAAAGATCAGGCCTGGCCACCAAGGGCTGCAAGGAGGACTGCACTGGTGGCCTATGACTAGGAAGGGAAACAGCAAGGAGGGAGACAGCCTGAGCTGTTGACTTTCCACTATCCAGAGGGGGCAGCCATTTTGAATGTTTACAAGCAGTGCCCATTTTGGATATTTAAAGTGACCAAGGGTGCAACCATTTTGAATTTTTACAAGTGGCAACCATTTTGGATTTTAAACTGATAGCATTCTCATTCAGATTCCAGGGACCTAAGAATAAGCCGTTTGCCAAGGTTGGCAGGGATGTACAAGAGGCTGACAACAGGAAAGGAGACAGGTGAGGGTATAAGTGCCATCAACTAGTGAATAGGGGAGCACAGCACTGTACGCTGCTTGCGTAGATAACATATGAAGAAAACAAAAATGGTGGGCAAGTCACTCTAAGATACAATCACCAATTAAACGTAAACATAAACACAATACCTCAGAGCATCACAGTCTACACAAAGAAACAAGACAAAGAAGGAGAAACAGGGAAAAGGATACAGATCCAAAACATCTTCCTTGAGGAAGAGGCAGCATTGGAACTCTCTGATAAGGAATTCAAAAGAATTATATTTAGGTGTCTTCAAAGGATAGAGAGACAAATCAAGGAAAACACAGACAAAACCCTAGAAGAATTTCAGAAGAAATTGAAAGAACAAAATGAGAAAATAAATGAAAAAATTAGAAATGATTCAAAATCTACATATAGAAATTCAGAAGATTAATACTAAATTGTCAGAAATAGATAACACATTG
>NW_006922610.1:236545-239817 GCF_000298275.1 Orycteropus afer afer
AAGTTTCAAAATAAAAAACAGCTAACACTTCTCTGACATTTATTGGAGATTGAGAATTTCTTGCTTGTTAACAATAAGAAGCCAAGATGTGAGTATCAAAGTGATGGAAGATTGCAGGAGCAGAACTACATATTTGGTATAATAAAGTACAAAGGAGGAGTTTTTTTGCAGTATGTGTTGCTCTGCAAAGAATTATGAAAGTTACAATGTGCTTAAATGGGAGATCCCTTTTTGTGCACCACTCTTCTGAAATGACATGAGTCTTCAGGTTTCCTATCTCTGACCACCCTTAGTTCAATCTTTCATTTAACTTCAAAGTGTGGGTTTTCACTGAAATTAACCAGATATGTATCTGCCTTGTTATCCACTCTTCTTCCTCCCACCCATGGATTTCCAGATCCTCATTCTCCTTATCTACCATCAGTAAAGCCAGTAAATAAGTGTCAGCAGAAAAGTGGGGAGTGATTTCTCAGCATCCCTGCTGATTAGGCAGGAATCACCATATTCTTAAATTGTTCTTATCAAAATGAAAAAGGTCATGCAGAACACATTGTACTTAAATTTCTTGCATCAGAAACTGGAAATGTGCAAGCCACACTCTCAGAAAAGTGTAAAGTAGAATCTAAAGAGCTCTGTAGATTTAAACTGTGTTGCTTTTAATTCTAACTACTTAATGAGATTTTTAAAATTCGGTACACCTCCTGAATAGCTCTGGTCTTAGGGCTCTGGGTCTCCTAAGATTGACAATGTACTTTCCCACCGGCAATCTTTCACAGTCTTGAATTTGTTCACACAGGAGAACAACTGTCCACGTTGCTCTCTCTGCTTCTCCTCAGCCAAATTATGCAGAGACATTTAAACTCAGCATCTTTTATCAAGGAATCCCTGTGTGGTGCAAGCAGTTAACCACTTACCTATTAACCTAAATATTGGTGGTTCAAACTCACCCAGGGTGAGGAACTTTGGAAGAAAGACCTGACTATCTGCTTCTGAAAGGTCACGGTCTTAAAAACCCTGTGGAATATAGTTCTACTCCAGAATCATATGGTCATCAAGAGTTAGAATCAACTTGACAGCTACAGGCTTAGTGTTTTTTGTTTGTTCATTTGTTTGCTTTGTTTTTCTTTTTGTATGATGCTTGCTGGTCCTTTTCCATTCCAATAGCATTCTCTTTCACTATGAAACTGAATTTTAACACATACGCTGCAACTCTGCTTGAATTTATGCTCTATTATCACTTCAATGACCCATCGTCTCAATATTGCCACACACATGAAAAATGCACAGCCCTAGATTAATGCCTAGATAGAACATTGTAGATTATGCTTGTTTAGGGCAAAGTTAAGATTTTAATACATACCTGGTTTTGTATTCATTGGATTGTTAGGACTGCTTTAAATTCTCATGCAAATGTTTAATTGAAGTACACATTTCTTTCCAGGGCTATAGAATAGTGCATAAAACCCAAAATGTACATAAGAGCTTGAGATATGAAAAGAGATCTACAAAATTTCCATATTAAATGAATTTGTGAGAAGCAGTGGTGCTTTCTTATTCTTGTCTTTAAATTTTAATAACCTGAGACAAGGAGACAGTGGGAAGGCAGAACATAATCACTGCCAGAAGGACAAAACAGATTTTAGGTCTTTCTGAATGCTACTCATATGTGTGTGTCTCATGTTCAAGCATTACTATCTATCCCTTTCTGTAATGCCAGGCTAATTCTCCTTAAGCAAATCTCAACTTGGAGAAACATAATTGAATCAGAAAAGAACAATTGCCAATTAACACTGAGTATTATATGATAATACAGGTAGCAAAATACTTAAGTTAAATTTATAATCCTTCAAAATTCCTATGGATTATATAGTGAATAGGTAGTCATGAGTGATGTGTGGAATTACATAAATATGGATGTAACTGTGATGATACAAGAACAATAACTAGAAAGAAAAGGAGAGGAAAAAAACCTGCTAAAATGCCACAGTAATTTATTAACATATGAGAGAGAATTTGTCTGAGCTATTAAGTGCCAATAGCTGTAAATTCCAAGGACAGGGAATCTTCAATTAATTTTCCTCATAAAGCTTTGAGAAGCCTCAGGGCTTATTCAGATCATTACAGTTGCTTTACCAGCCCTGACCAAGAAACCCTATTTGCTGTTAATCTAAGAGAAAATTTGCAGCTGGGAGCCTATAATGGATAAATTCCTATCTTTATAGAATTGATTTTTTTCCCCTCCAATTAGCAAAATTCTAAAAATGTTAAACATTAAACAAAATATTTTTTCCTGATACAGATATTATTTTTTAAAAAATATTTTTCCACAACCAAGACTACCCAATTGAACCACTTAATTTAAAATGCCACATTTTAAATTTTTGTTTATTTTTCCTGGATTTTGATTTGGGCTTATTTTTATTTATTTATTTATTTTCACTTAACAGGATGGCTCAGAGAAAGCCACAAATCATTGAAGGGCAGATACTATCTTTTAAAAGACAACTATTTATCAATTTTCAAAAAGTCGACATTTTAAACCCCACAAATTAGAATGGAATGGAACCCCCTTCATATCTCTTGGCACTCCCTCAGCAACTCCATGTTTTCACTCTCTTCCCTTCTGTATTTTAGTCTCTGAAGTTGAATTTCTTTTTGTGAAGATCAACACACATTCTCAGCTTTTACCATTAGTCTTCGTCTGTCTCATTCTTCTTCTTCTTTTTTTTATTGTTTTTAATTTTGGTAAATATATATGGAGCAAAGCATTTGGCATTTAAACCTTCTTCATACGTACAGTTCAGTGACATTAATTGTCCTCATCATGTTACGCAGTCATCACCATTATTTATTTCCAAATATCTGTGCTTCTTTTGAGACATTATTTTAATAATTATATCTCATCTTAAAAGCATTTACCTATACTAGGTGCTCCACTTTTCATAAAAATATGTTTAGATCACACTTCCAAAAATTATCTTTCCTATATTTTCACCTGTCCATAATTGACTCATTCTCACCCATTCTTCCACCATTAAAGTCACTGATTAAGAGCCCTACATTTGGTTCCTCACATTCAACACATTTTTATATTTATTCCTCAGTGTGTTAAAATCTTATTTAATTATCCTCCATGTAATCAACAGTTTTGCTTACTCCACTGAAGTATGCATACGTATTTCCTATGAGACTATGTAAAAGCTTGATAAGGGAGTTCCAGTAAGATGGCAGAACAGGCAGAAAAACTGCACAGACCCACTTCAACAAAGAAA
>NW_006922610.1:242902-243488 GCF_000298275.1 Orycteropus afer afer
AAGATATAACCATAACCAGTATCTGTGGACCCAATAAAAGAGTCCCAAAATACAAAATTCCAACTTCAAAAGAGTTGAAAAGGCAAATAGATGACTAGATAGTAATAGTGAGAGACTTGAAGCACCACTTTTGATAAAAAATAAAACAACTGGACAAAAACACAGCAAAGACTCAGAAGAGCTAAACAATACAATCCACCAACTTCACCTAAAAGACATCTACAGAGCACTTCACCCAACAAAAGCACAATATCCATTCTTTCCCAGTGCACATGGAACATTTTCCATGATAGATCAAATGTTCGGCCATAAAGCAAGCCTTAATAAATTTAAAAACATTGAAATACTGCAAAGCATTTTCTTAGATCACAATGCTATCAGATTAGAAATCAACAACAGGAAGATCAATGGAAAAAGAGCAAACACATGGAAACTGAACAACACCTTCCTTAAGAATGACTGGGTCCTAGGAGAAATAAATGATATTAAAAAAATATTTGAAACAAATGAGAATGAAAACACAGCATACCAAAATCTTTGGGACACAGCAAAAGCAATGATCAGAGGCCAATTTATAGCAATAAAT
>NW_006922610.1:256974-257873 GCF_000298275.1 Orycteropus afer afer
GACTCATAGCGACCCCTCCTTGGGTTTCCGAGGCAGTATCACTGTGGATGTAGATTGCGCAACCTTCCTTCTGAGGAGTGGCTGGTGGATTTGAACTGCCAGGCTTCTGGTTAGCAGTCAAGTGCCTTAGACACTATGCTATATTAATTAAGCCCATTGTAAGTCTCAAGGTCGGCAGAGCATGGCAGGCTGCTGAATGATAACACAGCTACATGCAGGGTCCAAGAGTGCCATAAGCTAGAGACTATCCCCAAGGTTGTTTCTTATATCAGGAAGCAGACCACATACCCAAAGCCAGCTACTCAGCTGCTTATAGTAGATCCCACCATGGAGTTGATTGCTAGTCTCATCATGGGGAATGACTACCACTGGCTGCCCAGCCACTCAACCAGGCCCAGCCAAGTTGACATACAAACATAACCACCACAAGGTGTAATCTATACTGAAGGCCTTTGATCTTTATCAATAAGTACTTCCTGTTCACTTTCAGCAAGCAGAGTTGTATCATCTACATATCTCAGGCTGTTAATAAGTCTTCTTTTAAACCTGATGGTATATTTTTCTTCAAAAAATTCAAGTTCTTGAATTATTTGTTTAGCATATAGATTGAATAAGCTATGTTAAAAGGATGAAAACACTTTTTTTTTAATTGTAAACCACACAGTATCCCCTTTTTTCTGTTTGAACAACTGTCTGTTCATCATCTATGTACAGATTACACATGAGCACAAATAAGTTCTGAAATTCCCTTTCCTCTCAATCTTATATGTAATTCGTTATAATTGAAACAATTATGTTTTTTGTAGTCAAAAAAGTAAAGGTAAACATCAATCTGGTATTCTCTGCTTTCAACCAAGATCTGTCTCACAACAGTAATATCTCCTGTTCCACATTCTCTT
>NW_006922610.1:258858-259513 GCF_000298275.1 Orycteropus afer afer
ATTTTTTCCAATATTCTACATTGTGAGGTAGCATAGCTTCCAGCATCACAACAACATGTAAATCACTATAGAACAGCAAACTGACAGACAGGACATGGGTGGTTAGATTAATAATCTTAAATAAAAATTATTATAAAACAAGCAACCTGATGATTCCCTCTGATCAATAAGATAGAAGGATTTATGGTTTCAGCTCTACCATGTTAAGAATTTGGAAGTCATCTTTCCCATTCTCCAACAAGAAAGAGTTGAAATATACTGAAAATCAACAACTTTTCTTGGACTCATAAGAGAAGTAAGGTTGCAGGGTAAACTGTCCCTCAAAATCTGGATAGATAGGTGAGCCAAGAAAGTCACCCCTCAAATCTGCTTAACTAGACCAGAGGCCACTGGAGCTGTACACAGTAGGAACACTTAAATGGTTATTTTGACAAATCACTGGACAATAGTATGAGAGAGAGAAACTTCTGGGGCCCACAGTCTTTAGCTGCACTCTGGATTTTTGAGAGTTCTACTTCTAGGAAAAACAATTCTAATGAGAAAGACAGGAGAACATGTGAAATATTCTGAGAGTATTATCCATAACAAAGGTCTACTCTGCAGGGAGAAAAAAATCATAGCCAAAGCCTTATTTCCACTGGCAGAAGGAAGAGGG
>NW_006922610.1:260663-263929 GCF_000298275.1 Orycteropus afer afer
ATATGTATTCTTGTGAAAGAGGAGAGGTAGATTTGACACAGAGGGTAGACAAGAATACATTATGACCACAGAGGCAGAGCTTGGGGTGATGGGGCCATAAACTAAGGAATGCTGGCAGCTACCCAGAGCTGGATGAAGCAAGGAACAGATTCTCCATTAGAGTCTCCAGAGGGAGTATGGCCCTGATGACACCTTGATCTTGTTCCACTGATACTGATTTTGGGCTTCTAGACTCTAAAATTGTGAGCTAATAATTTTTTGTTGTTTTAAGCCACAGGATGTGGAAATTTGTTAGAGCAACCACAGAAAACTAATACAGCATGTCATTCAATGTTTAGGAAACCAATAACAAAGAGAAAGAGGCAGAGTAAAAAAGAAAAGGGAGCAAAAGTTACATGCAATGAATAGAAAATATTTTAAAATGTAGCAGACATTAATCAAATATATCAATACTAGCTTAAATATGAATGGTTTAAATACACTAATTAAAAGACAAAGTCAGAGTGGATAATAAAATAAGACTCTGGTAGCACAGTGCCTAAGGCATTTGACTGCTAACCAGAAGGCTGGCGGTTCAAACTCACCAGCCACTCCTCGAAAGGAAGGTTGGGCAATCTACCTCCATAGTGATACTGCCTCGGAAACCCAAGGAGGGGGTCACTATGACTCGTGTCTGATGGCACATAAAAACAACAACAACCATATTATTATGCAAATAAAACACAGGTTATAAAGTTTTGCATATTGTGCAACTCCTGTGCATTAATTTCATAAGTGTGCTATCCCAATATTTTTACATATTGCACACTTCAGTTTCAATTTTTTTCCAGTCCAATGGACTTAATGTTACAAGGATAAAAATGGTCTCATGGAAACTTTGCTTAAGGTAGGTATTTTCCTAAACCAGGTGCAACCAGGGAGGACCTGAAGAGGTTCGTGATAGAAATGGGACACCATGTTGAAAGCAAAGAGTATGAGTGCACAAAGAGCTAAAAATTATTAAGTAATAAATTATTCTAGGCCTCAAACTACAAGGAACAGACGTTGTTTTATATTTACTGCTTTCATACATCTTAAACTGAAACATAATTCTGAAAATCAATGTCTTCAAAATCACCAAATAAAAGACACCAGAAGAAATTGTGTTTTCATCTTGAAGTAGACCATTTTAGATTATTCATTCATTGTCATCATCATCATTATCATCATTGTCATCATTCCATCCCTGGAACCCTTGAGAATCTGATTCCTTGTCACTAATATTGAAATGGGCACTCTGGTAGTGTAGTGCCTAAGGCATTGGCTGTTAACCAGAAGGCTGGCTGTTCAAACCCACCAGCCACTCCTTGGAAGGAAGGTTGGGCAATCTACTTCTGTAGTGATACTGCCTTGGAAACCCAAGGAGTGGTCGCTATGAATTGAGGCTGACTCTACGGCACATAACAACAGCAACAACAACATCATTGAAATATCTCACAGCTGCCTGCAGACCCCCTTCTGTGACTTACAAACTGATGTTATCAACATTAATATCTTCACTGTCTTGATCTTTGCTCTCAGTATTCTGCTGGCACATAATCCTAGTGGTTTGGAAGCTGTTGTGGACTTTTTCTAGTGTCAATTTTCCTTAGGCAGAAGCTATCCACTTGCAGACTTCCGTATATATCACCCACTTCAGTTGTCCTGATGGTGTGAACTCATGAATCCCATTCATCCCACTGTCTTCTCATGAAAGTCTTGAATGACTGATGACTGCTATATCTAGTAGCTGCAGCTTATAGGTAAGACCACAAGGTATGGCAGCTATATGGACACCAATTGAGTGGATACAATTTTAAACATCTTTTTTTTTCTTTGTGAACAGCCAGGATGTCAACAATCAGTAAAGACTTCCTCAAAAAGAATTCCCCCTGCCTGGCCTTATAACATTTATCTATGCAAACTTTCATAGATCACAATCCTTCCATTTTTCTTATTACAACAAATAATCACTTTAGTAAGCACTATATTACAGGGCATAGTACTCTCTTGAAAAATCACCATCACCCTTAATTACACCCCATTCACAGTGCAACCAAGGGCTAAGAGAACCAAGTTCTCTTATGCCCACTGGTTGCAATGACTACAGTTTTTAACCATAAGTAGCTATAGTACTGGTTGCCAGGATGTCGAAAGACATCAGAACCTCATCCGTGTTAACTATGTCCATCGCAGACATACTGAATTCAAGGTTACGTTGGTGATGGATTTGCAGAGGTTGATTATCTTTTGCTCCCAATCATTCAGAAGCTGTTGGCCTACAATGATTTCCATTCTTATGCAAAGGCCATTCTTTTTCATGAATTTAGAAATCTGTATTGAAATCTGGGATTCTATTTTCATTTACCAGAAGCTTTGCTTGCTCTAAATTGCCACAAGAGCGATACTTTGATTTTGTTTCCTTCAAGAAATAATACACTCTTTCAACTCATTCTGCAACTCAAGCTATTCTCCTTTAGGCCTATGACACACACATTTTCGAAGATTCCTTTTCCCAAGCTCCTTTATCTCCTCTTTCCATTCACAAAACATCGATTGTCCAACCTCAAACTCTCTCCCTGCTGTATTGTTGCTTGTTTCTTCTGCCCCCATAATGACTTTCACATGAGGTTGATAGTGTACCACTTGTGCTTAAGTCCTGATATGATCCTAAAGAGTCTTAAGATTTAGATTTATAAACTGAAAAATGTGCACAATATAATCATTAACTGTAAAAGATCACAAAACTGTAAAGAGATCACAAAACGCAAATGTGAGATGTGCAACCAGAAAGGTCTTTTTATATGCTCACAAACATGTGACTTAAGTGACCCATGATCATTGATCAAAGAAAATTTGTCTAATAAAACATAATTAAACTATGAAATAAACAGACCTAACAAAGCTTAATGATTCCCTTAAAATGACCTGATAAGATTTTACCTTTCAACTGTTGAGCTAAGAGCAACTGTGTATCAGAATTGGTTTGTTTACTCCTCCAATTAAAAGTCAAGGTCAGAAAACAACTGTGATAATTATTTCCATGCAGATTCAATCAAGATTCTTATTGATAGCCACTCAATACCAATTATCCCAATGGATATTTAATTTTGTTTACACTTCAATTGATAGCACATAATTTATAGACAGTTTTCAATATGTTCAATGTTCCTATGGATGACTCCAAAGTGAGGAGAATAGAATTATCATCTCAAATTAATAGAAAGACATGCACAATTTCAACAACC
>NW_006922610.1:264794-265857 GCF_000298275.1 Orycteropus afer afer
AATATAGCCTTGGTGTTTGAAATGATACTGGAGATTTCAGGATAGAATTTGGAAAGACCAATGACTTACTAATTGCCAATACCATTTCCAACAAAATAGATAGCAGCTATACACATGGACCTTGCCAGATAGAATACACAGGAATCAGATTGATTACATCTGTGGAAAGAGGTGACAGAAAAGCTCAATATCTTCAGTCAAAATAAGGCCAGAAGCCGCAGCTCTAGTAACAAAGTTCAACAAGACAGGAAATAACAAATGCTGGTGAGGATGCGGAGAGATTGGGACTCTCATACACTGCTGGGGGCACTGTAAAATGGTACATCCACTGTGGAAAGCATAATGGTAACTCCTTAAAAAGTTGTAATTAGAAATACCATTTGACCCAACCATTCCATTATTAGGTATATATCCTAAAGAAGTGAGAGCTATGAGAAGAACAGACATATGCACACTCATGTTCATCGCGGCACTATTTACAATAGCAAAAAGATGGAAACAACCTACATATCCATCAACTGAGGAATGGATAACCAAACTGTTGTACAAACACACAATGGAATACTATGAAACCCTAAAGAATAATGTAGAATCTATAAAACACCACATAACATGGATGAACATGGAAGACATTATACTGAGTGAAATAAGTCAATCACAGAAGGACAGATATTGTATTAGTCCATTAATGTTAAAGTCAAGGAAAGGTTTATATATAGAAGCAAATTTTCTATGTTCATTACCAGTGGTGGGAGGGGAAGGGAAAGAACTCTGTTAGATATGTAGAGAAAAGTATTGATTTGGGTGAAGAAAAGGGCAAGGTACCAAATGTGAGTGATCAACCTGGTGGCATTGAGGAAGAGGAAGATGTAGGAAGGTACATGGGAGATACAGACAACAAAGATTAACCCTTTTGCATATACAGTATTGCGTTGTCAGTGAGAGCAAACATGAGTATACGGGTGGGGAAATGGGTGGACAGGCTGAACTATTAGGTATGTCTATGCAGCGGGGAGTGTACTCAAGACCATGTATAAGATTGGCAGACAGTGGTTCTACAAGT
>NW_006922610.1:266458-267050 GCF_000298275.1 Orycteropus afer afer
AGTGCATGGAGGGATGGACACAGGGAAGAGGTAACTATCAGGAGGAAGAGGGAGGCGAGCTGTTGCATTGTGGTAAACTGCAGTCAATGTCATGAGACAAAGTGTGTGTGCACTGCTGTATGGAAAGTGAATTTGCTCTGTAAACTTTCACCCAAATCACAATAAAATAAATAAATAAGGCCAGAAGCTGACTGTGGAAAAGACCATTTATTGTTCATATGCAAATTCAAATTGAAGACAAATACAATTAAAAGTAGTCCACAAGATTGAAAACATGACTTTGATTTTATCCCACCTGAATTTAGAGACTATCTGAAGAATTGACTTGATACATTGAACACCAATGAACAAAAAACAGGTGAACTGTGGGATTATATCAAGCATGACACATGAAGAAAGCAAAAGTTCATTTAAAAAGACAGGAAAGGAAGAAAAACCAAAAATAGATGCTGGTAGAAACTCTAAAACTTGCTCTTGAATGGGGAGTAGTTAAAGCAAAAGGAAGAAATGACAAGGTAAGAGAGCTGAACAGAAGATTCCAAATAGCAGCTTGAGGAGAGAAAGTCACTTATTATAATGAAGTGTGCAAAAA
>NW_006922610.1:267440-269925 GCF_000298275.1 Orycteropus afer afer
ATCATTATAATCACACACAAGTAAAATTTTGGTGAAGAAATTCAGAAATGGCTATAACAGTATTTTGACAGAGAACTCCCAGAAATTCAAGCTGGATTCAGAACAGAACATGGAACAAGGTATATCACTGCTGACGTCAGATGGGTCTCAGCTAAAAGCAAAAAAAAAAAAAGATGTTTACTTTTATTTTATTGACTATCCAAAAGCATTAGACTGTGTGGAACATACCAAATTATGGAAAATCACTGAGAAGAATGGGAATTCCAGAACACTTCACTGTGCTCATGAGGAACCTAACATAGACCAGGAGGCTGTCATTTGAGCAGAACAAAAGGATACTGCATGGCTTATAATCAGGAGAGGTGTGCAACAGGGTTGTATCTTTTCACAATACTTATTTAATCTGTATGCTGAGCAAATACTCCAAAAACCTGGACTATGTGAAGGACAGTGAGACATCAGGGTTGGAGGAAGACTCATAAACAACCTGTGATAAGAAGATGACACAGTCTTGCTTGCTGAAAGTGAGGATGACTAGAAGCACTTACTGATGAAGATTAGACTACAAACTTCAGTACGGATTACACCTCCACATAAAGAAAATTAAAATCATCACAACTGGGCCAATAAGCAGCATCAGGGTAAATGGAGAAAAGATTGAAATTGTCAAAGATTTCCTATTACTTGGAAGCAGCAGTCAAGAACTCAGATGTGGTATTGCACTGGGCAAATCTGCTACAAAAGACATCTTTAAAATGCTGAAGAGCAAAGATGTCTCTTTGAAGGCTAAAATGTGCCTAATCCAAGCCATAGTATTTTCAATAGCCTCATATGCATTTGAAAGCTGGACAATGAATAAGGAAGACTGAAAAAGAGTTGACCCTTTTGAGTTGTGGTATTGGTGAAGAATACTGACAGTACCATGAACTACCAGAATGCTCCTTGGAAGCGATGGCCAGACTTCATCTCACCTACTTTGGTAATATTGTCAGAAAGAACCATTACCTGGAGAAGGATATCATGCTTGTAAAGTGGAGGGCCAGCAGAAAAACAGAAGACCCTCAATGAGATGGAGTGACACAGTGACTAAAACAACAGATTCAGGTCTACAAGGATTGTGAGGACAGTACACCACTGGCAGTGCATCATTCTGCTGTACACAGAGTCACTCTGATTCAGAATCTACTTGACAGCACCTAACAACAGCAGCACAGTTTCAATCGTTTATTTTCCAGTTACCAACGTACTACAAAAGTGGATCCATGAGTTGCTGAGCACAACTTTTACTTTTGTTATATAAATATGATCAAAAGTAACATTTTCAGACTATTGAATAAGGGTGAATGAGGCAAAAATAATTTTCTGGCAAATACCTGAGAAATGCATAATATAAGCATTGACAGGCTATACCAAACATTTTACCATCATTTTTTTATGTGGGTCCTCTATTTGAGAAAAATACAGTACACGATGTGTAAGACAAACCCACTTTAAATACAAACACTCAAAAGGTTAGAAGCAAAAACACTGAAAAGGATGTATAATATTAATATTAATCAAAAGATTAATGGAGTATTTATACTAAACTGAGAGTGCATTTCAGAACACAGGAAACTATCAGTTATAAAGAGGCATATTACATAATAGGAAAGGGGCCAATTCTCTGTAAAGGGCAGAAATATTGATCTCTTCCAGTTGATTGGCCAGGTGGCTGCCTTGCAAATTTTTGAGTCATACATGAGTGAGCACTTCCACCATTGTTTCCATTTGTTGAAACATTTCAATTAGTATTCCACCAATTCCTGGAGCCTTGTTTTTCACTAATTCTCTAAGATGTAATAATTCTAAATATATGTGCACATAAATTATCCCCACAAAAGAAAACCCACTGCCATTGAGTGAATTCTGACACATAGTTACCTTATAGATTTATGTTTCAAGTCAAAATACATGAAGCAGAAACTCTATCATGAAGAAAAACTCCAAATAATTGATATAGAATCTCTGCCATCAGTGAGGTGGAACATAACCATCACTTAGTTAAGGATAATTGCAAATAAAGACCTCCTTCCAAAGAGTACAAAAAGTTAAGATGGAATAAAAAGAGAGTATGTTTGCAGTGGAAAATCTACAAACCATTGGCCAAAATTAAGGTTAACATCACTAGTGAAAAGTTATGTTAATATTATTTGTCCTTTACATGCAATCATTTCAGGAGGTAGCATATGATCAAGAACTGATGTTATGGAAAGAAGAAGCCCAAGCTGCACTAACGACATTAGCAAAAAACAAGGCTCCAGCAATTGGCAGAATACCAGTTGAAATGTTTCAACAAATGGAAACAATTGGGAAGCACTCAACTGTGTATACCCCCAAATTTTCAAGACAGCCGCCTGGTCAATCAACTGGAAGAGATCCATATTTGTGCCCTTTCCAAGTACAAGTGACCCAAAGGAATATGAAAACTATCAAACAATATCATTAA
>NW_006922610.1:270175-271609 GCF_000298275.1 Orycteropus afer afer
AACAAGGGGATACTGCATGGTTTAAAATCAAGAAAGATGTGCATTAGGGTTGCATCCTTCCATCACACTTACTCATTCTGTACACTGAGCAAATAATCTGAGAAGCTCGACTGTATGTTGAAAAACGTGGCACCAGAATTAAAGGAAGACTTATTAACAACCTGTTATAAGCAGATGGCACATCTTGCTTGCTGAAAGTGAAAAGGACTTGAAACACTTACTGATGCAGATCAAAGACTGTTGTTGTTATGTGCCGTCCAGTTGGACGCAACTCATAGCGACCCCTCCTTGGGTTTCCGAGGTCGTATCACTACAGAAATACATTGTCCAACCTTCCTTCCAAGGAGTGGCTGGTGGGTTTGAACTGCCAGGCTTCTGGTTACCAGTCAAATGCCTTAGGCACTATGCTACCAGAGTCAATATGGATTACACCTAAGCAAGCATAAAGAAAACAAAAATCCTCACAACTGGACTGATAAGCAACATCATGATAAACTGAAAAATATTATCAAGTTGTCAAGAATTTCATTTTTCTTGTATTCACAACACCCATAGAAGCAGCAATAAAATGTGGCAAATTTGCTGCAAAAGACCGCTTTAAAGTGTTAAAGAGCTAAAATGTTACTTTGACGATTGAAGTCCGTCCACCAGACCTAAGCCATGGTATTTTCAGTTGCCACCTAAGAATGTGAAAGGTGGAGAATGAATAAGGAAGAGCACAGGGGAATGGATGCCTTTGAATTATGGTGTTGGTGAAGAATATTGAATATTCTTGGACTGCAAGGCAAATGAACAAGTCTATCTTAGAATACATCCAGAATGCCTCTTAGAAGAGAAGAAGTCAAGACTTCTCTCACTTATTCTAGGAATGTTATGAAGAGAACCAGTTTTTAGTTCTACTGCATATAGGGTCTCTAGGAATAGGAGCCAATTCCATGTTACAAACAACAACATCTTTATGTCATGGAAATAACCCTTTACTTCTGTAGTCTTCCTCCAAAGATATATAACTCCAGTCTAATCGTGAACAAAATATTTTAGAAATTCCAACTGAACGCCTTTGTACAAAATACTTACTATTACTATCAAAATTGTCAAGGTTATTGAAAATAAGGAGAGTCTAACAAATTCTCAATGCCCAGGGGAACCGAAGGAAATATTGCAACCAAATGCAATATGATATTCTGATACATAAAAATGACATTAGGCAAAATTAAGAACTTTTGAATATTATATTCAGTTAAAAATGGTTGTTGTTGTTATGTGCTGTTGAGTTGGACCTGACTCATAGTGACCCCTCCTTGGATTTCTGAGGCAGTATCACTAAGGAAGTAGATTGTTTAACCTTCCTTCTGAGGAGTGGCTGGTGGGTTTGAACCACCAGCTTTCTGGTTAGCAGTCAAGTGCCTTAGGCACTATGCTACCAGAGCTCCC
>NW_006922610.1:275154-275661 GCF_000298275.1 Orycteropus afer afer
CTTCAACGAGATGGATTGATACGGTGGCTGCGATGATGGGCTCAAGTATAACAGGGATTGTGGGGCTGGCGTGGGATCGGGCAATGTTTCGTTCTGCTGTGCATGGGGTCTCTGTGAGTCGGAAACGACTGGACGGCACTTAACAACAACAACAACAACTAATTAATTTTCAGCTTGAACTCCTATTATGCAGCTTCCTTTCTTTAAAAAAGAGGAAAAAAAAAAAAAAAAAGACATCTTTTCCATTTGACCCAGAGAAATAAAGAGTAGAGTTTCATTCTTTCTAATGAGAGGCAAAAAGTTACAGCATGATGGCTGTCTCAGGGTCAAGAACAAAGCAGGCATCAGGTGTTTATACAGAGTAGCATGTATCTCAGTCACCATTAGCTAAAAGCTACATTAAAGATTTGACATGAAATTGGATCAAGCCTAAAGCTTTGGATTGAATATTGAAATCAAGGACTTCTTTCTAATTTTACTAGGAAAGGAAAAATACATAGAAACAAA
>NW_006922610.1:279564-280131 GCF_000298275.1 Orycteropus afer afer
GGCTACAAGCCCAAGGTCGACAAGTAAAAGGGTACACTCCATATATTACCAAACCACACAGCAGGCCATTGATTCAAGTCTATTAAAAGTCTCAAGATTGGCAACACATGGCAGGCTGCTGAATAATGACTTGGCTACAAGTCGGATTAAAACTGTGGCAAAAACTACAGACCATTCCTAAAGCTTCTGCTTATATACTGGGAGCAGACCACATCCCTAAGGCATAGTATATTCAATATTCTTTGCCAACACCATCATTCAAATGCATCAATTCTTCGTCAGTATTCGTATTCATTGTTCAGCTTTTGTACGCTATGAAGCTATTGAAAATACAATGGCTTGGATCAGGTGCACCTTTGTCCTCTAATTGCATCTTTGCTTTTCAACATTCTAAGGGATCTGTTGCAATAGCTTTGGCAATGCAATGCATAGTTTGCTTAACTGCTACTTCTGTGGGTGTTGACTGTGGATCAAAGTAAAATTAAATCCTTGACAACTTCATCTTCAATTTTGTCACCATTTATCATGATGCTACTTATCGATCCAGTTAGAAGGACTTTTGTTAGA
>NW_006922610.1:281956-283729 GCF_000298275.1 Orycteropus afer afer
CAACGTATCATGATTGCATTTTATTTATTTATTTTTAATCAATTTCTGACTGCAGACATCAGTAAAAATCTTCAGTTTCTTCAATTGTGATGTTAGGAGTTGGTGCATAAATTTGAATCATACTCATATTAACTGGTCTTTCTTGTGGATGTATGGATATTATCCTATCATGGCTAGTGTTATACTTTGGAACAAATTTTGAAATGTTCTTTTTGACAATGAATGTGAAGTCATTCCTCTTCAATTTTTCATCCCCTGAGAGTAGACCAAATGACTGTCAGATTAAAGATGGCCAATACAAGTCCATTTCAGCTCACTAATGTGTAGGATATTTATCTTCAAGTATTCTATTTAATTTTTGACAACTTCCAATTTTCTTAAATTCACACTTTGCATTCTCCGTGTTCTCATTATTAATGGATGCTTTCAAGAATTTATTCTCAGTTTGAGTGCCTCTCAACCTGAAGAGCTCATCTTCTGGTGCTGTATCAGAACGTGTTCCTTTGCTATTCACAAGGTTTTCACTAGCTAATTTTTTCAGAAGTAGAGCACCAGATCTTTCTTGCTACTCTATTTTATTGGAAGCTCCTCTGAAACCTGTTCACCTTGGTGACCCTACTGGCATTTGATAAAGCCATGGCATAACTTCTACCATCACAGTAAGACACAAGCCAGCAAGTCACCACAGTGTCAAAATTGACAGATGAGTTGTGGGTTCTAAGTTCTGTATTTATAATACATTTTTATGTATTACTTTTTTTCCCATTATATCAAAAATATCACCAAGAATCAGTAAATTCAATAACATAACTACCAAAAATTTATTTGTAAGGCAAATTAACATCATATTAATTATATGATAGAGATCAAGCTAACAGTAAGTATTTGATTAACGGTTATATAAATATAGATATTAGATAATGTAGCTATAAGAAAGATAAACAATTTAGAAAAAAATATATAGTCAATTAACATGTAAATGGACAATAATTGCTTTTGTTGTTGTTGTTAGGCATCATTGAGTCAGGGCCTTGAGGGCCTTCCCCTTCTTTGTTGGCCCTCCACTTTACCAAGCATGCTATCCTTCTCCAAGGAATGGTTCCTTCTGACAACGTGACCAAAGTAGGTGAGACAAAGGCTGGCCATTCTCATTTCCAAGGAGCATTCTGGCTGCACTTCTTGCAGGACAGATTTATTAGTTCTTCTGGCAGTCTATGGTACTTTCAGTATTCTTTGCCAACACCACAACTCAAAAGCATCAACTCTTCCTCTGTCTTTCTTATGCATTTTCTAGCTTTAGCAGACATATGAGGCAATTGAAAATACCATGGCTTGTGTTAGGCACACCTTAGTCTTTAAAGAGACATCTTTGCTCTCCAGCACTTGAAAGAGGTCTTTTGCAACACATTTTCCCAGTGCAGTGCGATGTCTGATTTTTCGACTGCTGTATCCATTGGTGTTGATTGTGGAATTAAGTAATATGAAATCTTTAACAACTTCAATCTTTTCTCCATTGATGTGATGATGCTTATTGGTCCAGTTGTGAGGATTTTCATTTTCTTTGTGTTGAGATGTAATCCATAATACAGACTAGTGTCTTTAATCTTCATTAATAAGTGCTTCAAGTCATCTTCACTTTCTGCAAACACAGTTGTGTTCTCTGCTTATTGCAGGTTGTTAATGAGTCTTAGCTCCAATACTTATGCCACATTCTTCTTTATATAGTCCAGCTTCTCAGATCATTTGCTCAACATAAAGATTGAATAAGTATGG
>NW_006922610.1:287352-289739 GCF_000298275.1 Orycteropus afer afer
CCATAGAATAAACACACTGTCACAAATGAAATTCCTAGTTAAAAGATCTAACTCTTCAAGTATTAACCTTTAAATACTTGCAATGTGGGAAAAAAAAAAAAAAACATTTAAAACCATTCGCCCATCATGGTGTTTAGAAAGCCTGTGCTTTCCTAAGAAAATTTCAATTTTACACTAGGTGTACATATGCACATGTGCCAGGGGTTTCTGTGTTTCCTAGCGGGGTGATGTACAATCCTTTTACTCCCCAGAATGACACTTATTGAGATTCATGAAGAATGATACCACATGAAAGGGAAAAATAAATGTCTGCCAAATAAGAAACAAAGCATGGTGTAAACACTGCTGTATTGTTCCACGATGTTCCCGAGGGAATTCACATTTTAGGAAATACTTTTTAAATATCAACAGATTAGCAAATTTCTACTTAAAATTGTTGCAATGTTTCCACTTAAATTTGCTTAAATCCTCAGAGTCTTTCCTGGCTGTGTGCAGTTCTTTTTCATTATTCTTCTTTACTTGTGGTAAGACCATAATACTTTCAGCTTCCTATTGAAATCAAAGCATTTCATAAAAGACGTTACTATTCTGTGACTGCATTCGCCCTCCTTTAGAAAATCCTGACAGGTGGTTTTCTTGTTTCTGCTTGAGTCACCACTCATTATTGACCTTTTTGGGACAGCTCTAATAATAAAAGAAAATAGAAACCACTTTTGCCAAAATCTACCTTTTAATATTATTGACAGCTCCACACCCGGCATTCTACAGTCATACAGGAGAGTTGTTCTTACTCACACAACCAGCATATCACATCTATGAATGATAATGGAGTCACATTAGCAACAAGAAATAGTACTTGCTTTTCAGCTTTCATTTTTAAAGCAGAGGATGTACACTCATTCAAAATGTTTATTTATACAAAGTATTTTGCTGAGTCTCCAGATCGTATGATGTATGTATTCCTGTGCCAGTCATGTGCATTGAGGTGTTGCTCACTTATCATGCTTGTACACTTTGTTCACTTTGTTCTCATTTTATTTCACCTTCCAGTGGTACTTTATGACGCTACAGCTGTTACCTCTCTGGAAGAAGGACTTTCTTCTTATGTATTCCTAACCAACAAAGTTAAAATCAAACTGACAATCAATCCATCAAGATCTACATTCTTTTTAACTCTCTCTGCCCTTGCACACATCATTCTCTTAATTGACTTGGGAATATAGGGAAGCCATTTAGGTTTATTTTGACAAGAAGTTCTTGTGAAGTTTGTCTCTAAACTTCAGAACTAGTGCACTTTTCTTTCTAGGGGCACACAATGACTAGGGTTGTCTAGGATATACCCTGTCACCATAGCTGGTCCATTAGGGATATTTCTGCAACTCCCCCCCGCCCCCGCCTATTTCTTTCTTCCTTAACATCCAGAAGAAATGTAAGCCAAGTAATGAAAATTACTAAGTATAAATTAACCAATCATAACACTATACCCAGGCTGACCCGACAGATCTGAATTTCCATTAAATACAACCCGGACCACTTTACTACAGAATTCTTTCTCCGTTGCTGTCAAAACATGCTTTTCTTGTTCACATAACCTTAGCATCCTACTAAATCTATACTGAGCATGGTGTTTTGTTTGTTTCTTTCTTTTTGTTTTGTTTTGTTTGTTTGATGGATATCACTATTAAGGAATGAAGGTTACTCTAAAATAAACACAAAATGAGATATATCTCATTCTGAAAATAATAGCTACAAGAAAATAAAATAAAATAAACAGTGCTATATACTGGATAATCATATGGGCTATGGTGCCAACTCTCTAGGATAAATTCAAATGCTATCAATTAGGATTCCTCTCTCATGCTTAGGAATTGAGACAAGAGTACAAATAGTGGCCCACGACTGTAGACTCACCCACAGGTTCTTCTAATTTTCATAATCTTTGGACAGAATAATTTGTTATTTTAACCTTAATTATGATAGTAAAGTTTTTCTTTTCATTTATACAATGGCATGCTTCTTAGAAATGGAATGAAATATGCAACACAAAATGATGTAGACACATCTGACAATTTATTGTTCATAAGAAGCCAGACACAAAAGTGTATATACTATCTACACAAAGGAGTTCAGAATAGTGTTTGTCCCTGTGGATGGGGAGATATTGGTTACGGTGACTGTTCTGTTGTTGTTAGGTACCATCAAGTTGGCTCTGACTTATCGCAATCCTATATAAAACAGAATGAAAGGCTGTCCAGTCTGCACCATCTGCACAGTCTTTGCTGTGCTTAAACCCATCATTGCAGCTACTGTGTCAATCAATTTCATTGAAAATCCTACCCTTTTTTCCTGACCCTCTACTTTACCAAGCACGATATCCTTTTCTAGGG
>NW_006922610.1:290389-292863 GCF_000298275.1 Orycteropus afer afer
ATTTATAGATTGAATAAAGATGGTGAAAGGACCCAACTCTTATGCACACCATTTCAGATGTTAAAACTTGCAGTATCCCCTTGTTCTGTTCAAATGACAGCTTCCTGGTCTATGTACAAGTTCCTCATGAGCACAATTAGATGTTCTGGAATTTCCATTCTTCACAACATTATCCATTATTTGTTATGATCTACACAGTTGAATGTTTTGTTTAGTCAAAAAAACCACAAGTGAATTATTTGCTTTCAGCCAAGATCCATCTGTCATCAGCAATGATATTGCTCATTCCACATCCTCTTCTGAGTTCAGCTTGAATTTCTTGCAGTTCCCTATCAATATATTGCTGCAACCATTTTTGGATTATCTTCAGAAAAATTTTATTTGTGTGTGTTATTAATGATATTGTTTGATAACTGCTGCATACTGTTGGATCACCTTTCTTTAGAATGGACAGAAATATGAATCTTTTCCAGTGAGTTGACCATTTAGCTGTCTTCTGAATTTTGTGGCATAAACAAGTAAGTGCCTCCAGCCTGGCGTCCATTTGTTGAAACATCTCAATGGGTATTCCTTCATTTCCTAGACCCTTGTTTTTTGCCATTACTTATAGTGCAGAATCGACTTTTTCCTTCAATGCCATTGATTCTTGATAATATGCTATCTCTTGAATTGATCAAATCTTTTTGGTACTGCAATACTGGGTAATCCTTCCATCTTCCCTGATGTTTCCTGCATCATTCAATATTTTACCCATAGAATCTTTCAATATTGCAACTTGGAGCTTTTATTATTCTTCAATTATTTCAGCTTGAGAAATGCTGAGTGTGTTCTTCCCTTTTTGTTTTCTAACTCCAGGTCTTTGCACACTTCACTACAGTACTTTACTTTGTCCTCTCAAGCCACCCTTTGAAATCTTCTATTCATCTCTTTTACTTCATCATTTCATCCATTCATTTTAGCTACTCTCTGCTCAACAGCAAGTTTCAAAGTCTTTTCTGACATCCATTTTGATCCTTTCTTCCTTACTTGTCATTTAATGACCTTTTGAATTTTTAATGTATGATGCTCTTGATGTCATCCTGCAACTCTTCTGGTCTTCAGTCATTGGTGTTCAGTTAGTTAAATCTACTCTTCTGATGGCTTCTAAATTCAGGTGGAATATAAACAAAGTTGGATTTTGATCCTCCTAGACTTGGTTTAGTTTTCCTCAGGTTCAACTTGTATTTTTGCATGTGAGCAATTGATGGTCTATTGCACAATCAGCTCCTAAACTTATTTTGAATGACAATATTGAATTCCTGCATCACCTCTTTCCACAGATGTAGTCAATTTTATTTTTGTGTATTCCACCTGGCAAGGTCCACATGTATGCCGCTGTTCATATTGTTGAAAAAAGCCATTTACAGGGACTTCCAGTAAGATGGAGGAATAGGCAGATAAGCAACACAGACCCTCTTCAACAAGGAAAAGAAAAACCAATTGACAGAAATAGAGAAGATAATCCTGGAGCCCTGAGCTTTGAAAGGAACTATGCAGGAGTGAATTAGGCACCAACTAGTGGAAAAACCTGAAAGAAAACAGTGAGTACAGAAATGGTTGCAGCTGCAGACTGTCAGCTACTCTGATGAGACCAACAGCCTGAATATTTCCAAGTGGTGTTGGGAACTGAGAATTGACCTAAAGATCAACCCTGACACTAAGGGCTGCAGGGACAACTGTACTGGTCATCTATGACTAGGAAGGGAAACAACAAGGAGGGAGACAACTAGAGCTGTTGACTTTCTGCTGTCCAGAGTGCATCCATTTTGATTGTTTACACACAGAAGCCATTTTGGATATTTAAAGTGACTGAGGGCACAGCCATTTTGAATGTTTACAAGTGGTGGCCATTTTGGACATTTAAAGTGACCCAGGGTGGAGCCACCATTTTGGATTTCAAAGTGATAGCATTCTCATTCAGATTCCAGGGACCTAAGAATGGACTGTGTTTGCCAAGGTTGGCAGCGATATACGAGAAGTTGACAACAGGAAAGCAGACAGGTGGTGAGTGTATAAGTGCTGTCAACTAGTGAATAGAGGAGCACAGTACCCTGCTTGTGTAGATAACATACAAACAAAACGAAGAAAATGAAAATTGTGGGCAAGTCACTCCAACATACAATCACCAATTAAATATAAACCCAAAAACATCACAATGCCTCGGAGACAACAAAGTATCACAGTCCACACAAAGAAGCAAGATAAAGCAGGAGAAACAAGGAACTAAGACACAGACCCAAGACACATCCCTGAGGAAGACACAGCATTAGAACTCCTTGGTAAGGAATTCAAAAGAATTATATTTAGGTATCTTCAATGAATTGAGAGACAGATCAAGGAAAACACAGAGAAAACCATAGAACAATTTCAAAAGACAATGCCAGAACAAAATAAAAAATAAATGGAAAATTAGAAATGATATAAAATCTACACAG
>NW_006922610.1:294453-295400 GCF_000298275.1 Orycteropus afer afer
ATTTGACCCAACATCCCATTACTAGGTATATATCCTAGAGAGGTGAGAGCCAGGACAAGAACAGATATATGCACACTCATATTCATCACAGCACTATTTACAATAGCAAAAAGATGGATACAACCTATGTGCCCATCAGGAGAAGAGCGGATGGCCAAACTATGGTACATATATATAATGGAATGCTATGCAACACTAAAGAATAATGTAGAGTCTGCAAAACACCATATAATATGGATGAACCTGGAGGACATTATGTTGAGTGAAATAAGTCAATCACAGAAGGACAAATATAGTTTTAGTTTGTTGCTGTGGAGGGTCAAGGAAAGGTTTATATATGAGGGAAACTTTCTTAGTTGGTTACCAGGGGTGGGATAGGAGGGGAGGGAACACCGAGAAAAAAAAGTGCATTGACCCATATCACTTTAGTGTTGTGTGTTTCACTGTACACAAATTATATTTCAATAAAATGCATTTAAAAAAGCTATTTGCAATGAATAAATCATTGGTCTTACAAAATTCTATCATGTGCTCTCCAGCATCATTTCTATCACCAAGGCCATAGTCTCCAGCTACTACTGCTTCTTCTTTGTTTCTGTCTTTCATATTCCAATCACCAGTGATAATCAATACATCTTGACTGTATGTTTGGTCATTTTCAGATAGCAGATTTTGGTAAAACTCTCAAATTTCTTCCTCTTTTGCTTTAGTGTTTGGTCTGTTAATTTGAATAACAATAGTATTAACTGATCTCCCTTGAGGGTGTATGGATACTATGTTATCACTGATAACACTGTACTTCAGCATGGATATTGAGACATTCTTTTTCATGATGAATTTGATGCTATTCCTCTTCAATTTGTCATTCACAGCATAGTACACCATGTAATTCCCTAATTCAAAATGGCCAGCACTAGTCCATTTCAATTCACTAATGCCTAGGATAT
>NW_006922610.1:296951-297979 GCF_000298275.1 Orycteropus afer afer
CATGAAGAAGAAAAAAGCATTAGGAATGGAATAAGACTCACTAACAACTTTTTATATCCAGATGAAACAAGCTTGCCTGCTGAAAGTGAAGAGGAATTGAAACATTTACTAATGGAGAACAAAACTACAGTCTCCAGGATTAAATCTCAACACAGAGAATACAAAACTTTTCACAACTGGGCAAATAAGCAATATCACGATAAATGGAGAAAAGACTGAAGTTGTCAGGGATATCATTCTGTTTGAATACAGAATCAATAACCATAGAACCAGTAATCAAGAAATTAATGTATCACATTGGGCAAATCTGCCAAGGGGGGTGGGGAAAGGCCTCTTTAAAGTATTGAAGAGCAAAGATGTCACTTTGAGTACTACTAAGGTGTGCCTGACCCAAGCCATGGTATTTTTAACCACCTCATTTGCACACAATTGTTGAACAAGAAGAAGGGAAATTAATTGATGCCTTTGAATTATACTATTGGTGAAGAATACTAAATATATCGTAGACTGCTGGAAGAATGAACAGATCTGTCCTGGAAAAATTATAGCCAGAATGCTCCTTAGATGTGAGGATGATGAGACTTTTTCTCAGGTACTTTGGACACGTTATCAGGAGGGATCAGTCCCTGGAGAACACATCATGCTGGTAAAGTAGAGGGTCAGCGAAAAACACGCTCAAGGAGATGGATTGACACTGTGCTCCATGTCCGCAACAATGGGTTTAAACATGGCAACATAGTAGGTAAGATAACACAGGACTGGGTAGTATTTGTTCTTTTGCACATAAAGTCAGTATGAGTCAGAATCACCTCCACAACATCTAACAACAACAATGGAGTTGTATGACAACAAAATTAATGTATTATAATTATTGGATCTTGGAGTGTGAACCGTAAATGATATTATAGAAACAAACAAAAAAGCTATTCTAGTTGTAAATTTTATTACAGTATTTTATCAATGATAAGTTTTCTAATTGAATTATGTTTGTATAAGATAATGCATTTCTTGTTATGAAATATTTAAAG
>NW_006922610.1:298539-299451 GCF_000298275.1 Orycteropus afer afer
TTCAAACCCACCAGCCACTCCTTGGAAGGAAGGTTGGGCAATCTACTTCCATAATGATACTGCCTCGGAAACCCAAGGAGGGGTCTCTATGAGTCGGGTCCGACTCAACGGCATGTAAAAACAACAATAACAACATCTATATGTGATATATGTGTTTGTCTGTATGTGTACAATCTAATTTTTTAGTACAGCTAATATTCACAAATTTTTTCTGAATTTTTTTTGCTCAAAAAACTTCTTCATTGTTATATATTATTTTCATTAGATAATTAGAAATTTGACACTCATAAGTTTTGCAGATACACTCATTTATAATTTTTTAAAAGCCCTTTTTTCATATACTAGAGTCAACCATGAGAGTTATCAAATTATTCCTATGATGACGAATAGCTTGAGTATTATAAAGCTCATAAGTTATGTATTTTCATTCTGAAATTTCTAGCAAAGTAAATTACTACTCACCAATTTTATCATTGTTAAGAACTTGATTAGCTTAGCTAAACTATACATATTTTAAATGGCTCCAGAAAAGTGTTTTATATTCAAGGCAGTATCACTATGGAAGTAGATTGCCCAATCTTCCTTCCTAGGGGTGGCTGGTGGGTTTGAACTGCCAGCGTTCTTGTTAGCAGTCAAGTGCCTTAGGCAGTATGCCACCAGAGCCCCTTTATTCCAAATTACAAGACCAAAAAGAGAAAAAAAAATTGATCATCATTTTCCTATATGTTCTATATAACAAGATATTACATGCAAGCAGTACCCTTAACTATAATTTTGACTTATATATACATTTATAATTCTAGAGATTACTTACCTATATATAAAATTATCAGTAACAAAATTGACCCTAATTGATCGTCCACTGCTTTAAATTCACAAAAGTGGATGTTTAAAAAAAAAAAAAAAAAAAAA
>NW_006922610.1:302441-314411 GCF_000298275.1 Orycteropus afer afer
TCCTTCTCCAGGGAATGGACACCAGAAATAGCATGAGAATTTTGCAAGATCAAGGACTTATTCATTGAAAATACCTATTGTTTTTTATAACAGAATAAACATGTGGACCTCACCAGATGGAATACACAGGATTCAGATTGACTACATCTGTGGAAAGAGATGATGGAGAACTTCAATGTCTTCAGTCAAAATAAGGGCAGGAGCTGACTGTGGAACAGACTATCAATTGTTCATATGCAAATTCATATTGAAGCTGAAGACAATTAAAACAAGTCCAAAAGAGCCAATATATGACCTTGACTATATCCCACCTGAATTGAGAGACCATAAGAAGAACTGATTTTACTAACTAAACACCAATGGTTAAAAGCCAAGTGAATTGTGAGATGACATCAAGAATATTATACATGAAGAAAGTAAAAGGTCATTAAAAAGACAGGAAAGGAAGAAAAGGCTAAAATGACAATCAGAAGAGTGTCTGAAACTTGGTCTTCAATGGAGAATAGCTACAGCAAATGGAAGAAATGACAAAATAAATGACTGAACAGAGGATTTCAAAGACCAGCTTAAGAAGACAAAGTCAATAATTATAATGAAAATATGCAAAGATCTGGAGTTAAGAAACCAAAAAGGAAGAAAATGCTTGTCATTTCTGAAGTTGAAGGAACTGAGGAAAAAATTCAAGCCTCTAGTTGAAATATTGAAATACTGAAAGATTCTGTGGGCAAAGTATTGAATGATCCAGGAAGCATCAAAAGAATATGGAAAGAATACAGAGAGTCAATGTAAAGAAATAAATGAAAATTGGCCAGGGTTCCTCTATTTCAGGAGGTGGAATATGATTAGGAACCAATGGTACAGAAGGAAAAATTTGAAGCTGCACTGAAGCAATTGGCAAAAAATAAGCCTTCAGGAATTTATATAATATCCACTGAGGTGTTTCAACAAATGGATGCTGTGCTGGAGGCACTTACTCATCTATGGCAAGAAATGTGGAAGACAGCTACTTAGTGAACTTACTGGAAGAAAGTGTGTACCCATTCCAAAGAAAAGTGATCCAATAGAATGTGGAAATTATCTAACAATATCATTACTATCACAGGCCAGTAAAATTTTGCTGAAGATAATTAAAAACTATCGCAGCAGCATACTGATAGGAAACTTCAAAGAAATCCAAGACAGATTCAAAACAGAATGTTTAATGAGGGATACCATTGCTAGTATCTGATGGATCTTGGCTGAAAGCAAAGAATACCAGAAAGATGTTTACTTGTATTTTATTGACTATGCAAAAACATTAGACTGTGTGGATCATAACAAATTATGGATTACATTGAGAATGGGGATTCCAGAATACTTAATTTTGCTCACAAGGAAACTGTACATAGACCAGGAGGTTGTAGTTCAAACAGAACAAGGGAGTACTACATGATTTAAAAACAGGAAGGGTATACGTCAGAGTTGTATCATTTCACCAAACTTATTCAATTTGTATGCTAAGAAAATCATCAGTGAATCTGGACTATATGAAGAAAAAGGTGTTATCAGGATTGGAAAAAGACTCATTAACAATCTGTGATACGTAGATGACAAAATCTTGCTTGCTGAGTATGAAGATGACTGAAAGCACTATTGATGAAGATTAAAGACTACAGTCTGAAATATACAACTTGAAAAAAAATCTTCACAACTGAACTAATATGCAGCATCACGATGAATGGAGAAAAGATTGAAATTGTCAAGGACTTCATATTACTTGGATCCACAATCAACACTACTTGCAAGACTCAGTCAAGAAATCAGATGAGATACTGTACTGGGCAAAACTGTTGCAAAAGACCTCTTTAAAATGCTGAAGAGCAAAGATGTCTCTTTGAAGACTAAGGTGCACCTAACCCAAGCCATGGTACTTTCAGTGGCCTCATATGCATGTGAAATCTGGACAATGAATAAGGAATACCAAAGAAGAGGTGAGGCTTTTGACTTGTGGTTATGGTTTACTTTCAATAAAGTATGATAGAGTACTAGAAGAACGAACAAACCTGTCCTGGAAAAGGGCAGTTGGAGTGTTCCTTGGAAGTGCGAATGACCTGACCTCATCTCACCTATTTTGGTCATGTTGTCAAGAAGGCACATTCCCAGGAGAAGAACATAACTTTTGGTAAAGTTAAGGGTCAGCGAGAAAGGGGAAGACCTTCAATGAGATGGATTGACACAGTGGCTACAATGATGCTCTCCACTATAGCAAAGATTTTGAGGAGGACCCAGGACTAGGCAATTTTGTTTTGTTGTTCATAGGGTCTCTGTGAGTTGGAGCCAAGTTGACAGTACCTAACAACAACAACATATCTATAGACAAAGTCTATAGATAAAAATAAAAAATGTGCAATTAAATACTATCCTTATATCAGTACATTGAACTTTTCTGTCCCTTTTAAAGTTCACTTAAGATTGTTTTTTGGAGATTTTTCCTAAAACTATTACTTTCACAACATAATGGATGTCTTTAAGTTAGATAATGCTTATGGGATTTGATCAACATAATCTCTGTTTACTTCGAGACCCATTAGTCTGTGCCAGGAGGGGAAATCTACCCATTGGTTTCTGTCTGCACATTTAGCTAGGAAAAATTACTTGGACATCCACACCCATGTTCATCGCAGCCCTATTTACAATAGCCAAAAAATAGAAATCACCTAGGTTTCCATCAACAGAAGAATGCATAACCAAACTATGGTACGCACACAGAATGGAATACTATGCAACCCTAAAAAATAATGTAGTATCAGCAAAACACTGCATAACATGGATGAACTTGGAGGACATTATGTGAGTGAAATAAGTTAATCACAGAAGGGCAAATATTGTATTAGTCCATTATTGTAAAAAGTCAAGGAAAGGTTTATATATGGAAGGACATTTCTTTGTTGGCTACCAGGGGTGGAAGCAGGGAGAGAAGGAGCACTAGAGGATAGGTAGAGACAAGTATTTATTTGGATGAAGGGGAGAGCAATGTACCAAATGTAAGTGATCAACATGGTGGCATTTTGGAAGAGGAAGACATAGAGAGGTGCATGGGAGGTAAGACAACAAAGATGAACCCTTTTGTACCTACAGTACTACATTGTCAGTGATGGCAAACATTGATCTATGAGTGGATAGATGGGTGGACAAGATGAATGATTAGGTGTGTCTATGCAGGGGGGAGTGTGCCCATGACCATGTATTGGGTGGACAGACAATGTTTTTACAAGTGTATTTGTATGTTGTGTAATAATTCCCAGGTATATAGTAGATCTGACAAGGGACAAGGTTTTAGTCACTTCTTGGCCACAGTCAGCTACTGAGAATGAGCAAGTGGCTGGATGTGTGGGCTGAGTACCACGGTCACAAGGAACATCAAGCTCAGTTGGCATAACATACTATACAAAAATTTTCTTCTACATCCTGCTTTGGCAAGTAGTGACTGGTATCTTAAAAGCTTACAAGAGCCCATCTAGATGCAACAATGGGTCTTTCTTTGTTCAGAGCAAAGAAGAATGAAGAAAACAAAAGAAGCATGGAATTATTAATCCAAGTGACTAGTACACCATGGGATCCTCAGCCTATTTGATCATGACACTGGAAGAACTAGATGGTGCCTGGATACCACTGTCAACCACTTAGTGGGGGATCTATGTAGGAGATCTTGGATAGAGTGGGAGAACAACGTGGAACAAAACTCAAAATCATAAAAAAAAAAAAAAATGGGACCAGGTTTGCTGGTCTGATAGAGCCTGGTGGCCCCTAGATGCCTTTCAGGTCTGGAATTGAACTCAATTGTGTGGCTTCCAGCCAAATAAAAGACAGGAATATGAGCTGAACATTTACATTAGGTAGATATACTCCTTGGAGAGATCAACCATGGGAGAATAGAAGAAGGGCCGTGTGTCCACAGGGAGACAGCTCAAGGGGCAGGAGTGCATGGGAGGGAAGGACACAGGGAAGAAGTGGCTATGGGCAGGAAGTGGGAGGAGAGCTGTTGCATTGTGGGCAAAATTACAGTCAATGTCATGAGACAACGTGTACGTGAACTGCTGTATGGAGGATGAATTTGCTTTGTAAACTTTCACCCAAATCACAACAATTTTTTTTTTTTTTAAATTACTTGGACATCTAGAAGATAGACAATGCTCTATTTTTCAGTACTGATCTTGTTTTCCTATCTATAACACATAAACAATGATTATGTGGCTTAAAATGAGTAATTCTTTTCATATAAATTAAGAGACAGTACATTATTGATTTTATATTTTATAATATATATTTTCTATTAAAGAAACTCTTCTTATAAAATTTAATCCTATTGCTTGATTTTGAAAATTAACATTTATTTTTTGTTGATACCTTTGAGAATGTGTTATATACAAAGATAGAATCACATGTGTGTCAATAAGTGAATTAATTCTAAAATCATCTCTCAAATTGGCCTCTCATTGAGCAATATTACAGACTGTTGGGGTCAGCCAGAGCAGTTTGGAAGATGATATGTGTAAAAGAGATCCTTTTATTATTTTATTTTGAAAAATTTACGATGGTAACAAAAAGTGTGGATCTCCAAAAAGGTGATTTAGCAGCAGTAATAAAACTCGTGTCCCAGGGAATCTAGTTTGGAACACACTGTTCCACTGAAATATTTATGTATAGCCTTACTCACTGAACATTTTCTCTTGTACAATATTTTTATGCTTTCTGTTTTCATGTTTTTTTATATCTTTCATATTTTATACTTTTAAGAAAGGTTATTCACTTTTACAAATTTTTAAAATGGTGAACTATATACTATACAAGAAAGGGCACACAAAAAATGTGTAACTCAAAGTTTTTATTATGAAGTCAAAACTAAGGTACTAATTCAAACATTAAAAAAAAAACTGAATATTGCTAGAATTATAAATGCCTTTAAAGTTACATCCTAATTGCTGTATCTCCCTTCTTCCCCAAAAATGTAATCTGATTTGGTAACCACTTCTTGATTTCCACTATTAGATTATATATTTAAAGATAATCCCTAAACACTACCAATTCACTTTGCCTGTTATTTTCTTTTAATTTTATCTAACAGAATTATACATCTTGTGCTTTTTCATATCACTTTCATTCACTCATCACTATGTTTATGAGATTTATCTATGTTGCTCTGTGTAGGTGGAATGAATTTATTTCCATTGATTTTTAATACTCTATTAATTAAGTACACCAAGATTTAATTATGCTTTTTACTCATGATGCTTATTTGAATTGTATATATTTTTGATTACTAAAATGATGCTGCTATGAACATTCTGGGCATGTCTCTTGGTACATGTGTGACTACCATGTTGCTATATATATATATATATATATATATATCAAGGATGTGGATTACTGCATCATAGAGCATATTTAATAGATAATTAAACTTTTCTTCAAATGTTTATGGAAACATATCTCCTACCTGAAGTGTATCCTATTTCTCCTTCTTTATAACTTCACTAATACTTGGAATTAAGAGATATGTTTCCTATTAGTATTTCTGGTGGGTGTCTAGTATTATCACTTTGCATTGTCTCATTTAATTATTATTACTCTCATTAGTAATGGGGTGGAGCCTCGTCTTTTGAGTGTGTTAGTTATTCTCTGCTGCATCTGTTTCTCTATATCCACTCTCTTTGCTTTTCCGTTCTGGGCTAACAAAGGCTGATTTCTATGAACTGTAAGACAAAATGTTACTTGTAGTTTGGTATTTGGTTGGATTTTGCCAAATATAGGCCTTAGCAGAAGGGAGAAGAAATGAAAGTGGAAATAGAATTTAAGGTAGTTCCACCACTGGTATTGCTGAGAGTCTATGATTACAATTCTATTAAATGGCTCCTCTTCTGAGTCTTCAAGGAGTTTTCATGCTCTGGTAATAGTGTTCCTTTCCATTGTTCATTGAGAATAGATAGTTAATGACTCCTTCTTGTTGGTTTCTGGGCATTTCAAGATCCCTATATCTAGCAAAGGTGAGTGGTTCAAACCTACCAGCTGCTCCATGGAAGGAAGACTGGGTTATCTACCTCCATAAAGATTTACAGCCTCAGAAACCCAAAGGGGGTGGCTATGAGTCAGAAACCACTTGATGGCAGTGAGTTTGTTTTTTCATATCTATCATACATCCCTGTAAATAAATACTTCCTTAAACTCTGTCTAGTTAAATACCCCAAGTGTACCTTCTGCTTTTTTGCTGAGATCCCAAATGATATCATCTTGGTATGAAAAGCATTTCCAGGAAGTAGAGCCTCAAAATGGGTTACTCAATTATTTGATTAATGTGCCACAGTTTATTTGTTGGGTAGAAAGGAGAATTTTTAATTATAGCGTGTAGTGGAAACTCATCCATTTTCATATTATCAATAGTATAAAGAGGTTAACTGAGTGTGGCAGGTAAGACATTGGGGAGAAATGTGGCCATGATTGGTAGCTATAGTAACAAAGTATTTATAATAATTTTAGTGTGGAATGACAATTTGTGACTTCCCAGATAGCCACAGTGAATTTGTTTGTTTTTCCTTTTTTTTTTTTCAGATAGTCACAAAGAGAAAAAGATAAGTGTGTTAGGCTGGGTTCTCTAGAGAAGCAAAACCAGTAAAGCTTATATATACATATATATATATATATATATATATATATATATAGAGAGAGAGAGAGAGAGAGAGAGAGAGAAATTTATCTTTGGAAAATGGCTCACATACTTATAGAAGCTGGCAAGTCCCAAGTTCCTGGATCAAACATCAAGCTGGAGGCTTTTTCAGAATCATGCATCTTCAGGGGCTAACGAGCTCAAGATTGGCAGGCAAAATATCAGCTGTTGATTCTAACAAATGACGAATCCAAGATCTCCAGGCTGAATGGTGGATTGTTCACTCACGGACAATTTTAGGCAGCACAACAGGAACCCCACCTACAGGAGAGTGGCTCTTTTTCCCCTGATGTCCATAAATAAATTGGAGGTAGCCCACAATCCTAGGAAAACTCTCTTTCAATGGATTGGCTGCTCAAAACATATACATCCGATCTTATCATGGGAATAACCCTCATCACAGCTGCTTAAACCACATAGAATTGTGGTCCAGCCAAGTTGACACACAACTCCGACTAAAGCAGTAAGTTAAAACACTGAATTTCTACCTGAAGGAAAAAGTACAAATTCAGAAATTTAATGTGGAGCTTTAAAACAGTCTGTTTTCTTTCATAGCAATAGAACCTATAAGAGATTTCATAGGTCTGGCAACACTTAAATGTACAGCCCTGTAGTGTCTTCTACACTGAATAAGGGCCCTGGTTGAAAATGGGATTCTGAGTCTTGGGTTGGCCTCATTTTGGCAGGTGAAAGGAGATTGAAAACTTTACAGTGCCAATTTTCCTCAGCATCTATTGCTGGAGAAAGGAGCCTCTTTGTGGGAACCAATCTTAACTTCCATTGGGAAAAAAAAAGGAATTGAATGACTCCATTGCAATTACCTCACAAGGAGATGGTGTATTCCATCAGGAATTCTCATATTTTATAGACATATAACTAGAGCTGGATCTAGCAGACCCTAGACAGAGTCTGGAGTAGGTAAGTACATATCAGAGGATCTTGGCAAGTAGTCTGGGGAGAATATTTGGGAACAGAGACTCAGAGTGTTAGATAAAGTAGAACAAAAATTAAGGATGGAGTACATTAATAAGAATGTACTTCTCAGCAGCTGGGATTTGGGGTGTTTGGGAGCACTTAAAAGAGTGGTGTTCATGGAATAGGGACTGTTATTCTAAACATTGACTCAACTACGGAGTAAGAAAGGTTTCTGAAGGCTCATGGAGATGGAAATTTTATATTAGATCTATTATTTTCTACCTTCTCAGCCAGCCCATGATCATAGTTTCTGGTTGGGACAGAGGACAAGGAATTAAAAACATGTAGACTCAAGGGTAGCACTAACATATTTTAAAAGGGTTTCAGGAGGCTAATCTCATAACATTTCATCAACTTCTTTAAAAACAGGTTTCCATCTAAAAAGAGAACTGTATCACAGAATGAGAAGAAAGTCTCTCCTCATTGACCTTCCCTGGTTTGATGAACTGGAATGCCTAACTAACTAGAGTATTAGACAGTAGGTGTGGTAGCACAAGGGTCTATTTCCTTGGAGAAGTATAGAAAAAGTCATTTGCTCAAGTTCAGGGTTACTGAAGATAATTCAAAAATGGTTGCAGCAGTATACTGACAGGGAACTTCAAGAAATGCAAGCTGAATTCTGAAGAGGTCATGGGATGAAGGATATCATTGCTGATGTCAGATGGATCTTGGGTGAAGGAAAAAATACAAGAAAGATGTTTTTCTGTGTTTCCTTGACTGTGCAAAGGCATTTGATTGTTAGGATCATAACAAAGTATGGATAACATTGCAAAGAATGGGAATTCCAGAGCACTTGATTGTGTTCATGAGGAACCTGTATATAGACCAAGACACTGTAGTCCAGACTGAATGTGGGGATATTGCATAGGTTAAAATCAGGAAGGAAGTGCATCTAGATTATATCCTTTCACCATATTTGTTAGTCTGTATGCTGAGGAAAATAATCTGTAAAGCTGGACTATATGAAGAAGTATGAGTCTACAGGATTGGAGGAAGACTCATCAACAACCTGAGATATGCATATGATACAGTTTTGCTTGCTGAAAGTGAAGATCACTTGAAATATTTACTGATGAAGATCCAAGACCACAGCCTTCAATGTGGATTATACCTCAACATAAAGAAAAAAAAAAAAAATCCTCACAACTGGACCAATAAGCAACATCATGATAAGTGGAGAAAAGATTGAAGTTGTAAGAGATTTCATTGTACTTTGATCCATAATCAACACCAATGGAAGCAGGAGTCAAGAAATCAGATGTGGTATTGCATTGGGCAAATCTGTTGCAAAAGACCTCTTTGAAGTGTGTGGGAGCAAAAATATGACTTTGATGACAAAGGTGGGCCTAACTGGAGCCATGGTATTTTCATATGCATTTCATGGTATTTTCATATGCATGTGAAAGCTGGACAATGAATAAGGAAGACTGCAGAAGAATAAATGCATTTTAATTCTGGTGAAGGCAAGGCAAATACCATAGACTGCCAGAAGAATGAACAAATCTGTCCTAGAAGATGTGTAGCCCAAATGTTCCTTAGGTGGAAGAATGGCCAGACTTCGTCCAACCTAATTTGATCATGTTGTCAAATGGGACCAGACTTTGGAGAAGGCTATCATGCTTGGTAAAGTAGAGGGTCAGAAAAAAGGGGAAGACCCTCAGCAAGAATAATTGACACAGTAGCTGCAAGCATAGCAAGGATTGGGAGGATGGTGCTGGGCCAAGCAGTGTTTCACTCGGTTGCACATAGGGTACCTATGAGTCTGAACCAATTTGGCAACAAACACCAACAACAACAACAGGGTTAGGAAAATAATTTGTTAATTATTATTACTAAAAAAAATCTTTGTTTCAAATATTATTTTAACAAACATTTGAGATAAGGATATTATAAAACAAAATAATTAAAATAATAACTTCTACACATAAAATAATCTTTCTATTAGCATTTTTCCATAAAAATGGAGTTTATTATAGCATTTTAAACAATACCTGCATGAAACAATGTGGATTTTTGTAATAAATTATATCAAATGCATAAATTGTAATCAATCTTTCTTGAGATTAATGCTTTAAAAGGGAATTATGGCTGAGCTATAAAAAGGAAATTAAAGCAAATAGGGGAGAATAACCAGTTTGAATCTTACCATTATGGTCTAGGAGAGCCTATATGCTAATGTTAACAAAATTTTAATGATAAGAGTTATAATGCTCTATTGGAATGTTGTATTGGAGTTTTTGTGACTTGTTTTACATAGACTATCCTTTTTAATTGGTATACCACTCTGCATTATTGTGTTGCTGTCTTTAATTTCATGTATAATGACAATAAACTAAGGCAGTAAGTCATTTGCTCAATCTGTAGTTTGATAATTGGTGAACAAGGCAATTTGCATTCAGAAACTAACCTTTTAAACAGGACATTAACATAAAGAGTTAGGAAGGAAGATGTAGTACTTTAAAGAGGCAAATGGAAGTAGCTCTAGGAAGGTAATTCTGAGGATGTGAGTTAATATGGAATTAACACCTAAAAAATAATAAAATCCCAACAGAATGGAGGCAAATATAGCATAGAAACATGTCTCTCAACATGTACTTGATGAGAAAAAATAATTTACACATACTTTATTGAAAATCTTAAGTGTAACAGATATTATTGGATGCCTACTTAATATCCATTTTCCTAATTTTTCTGAGAAAAGAACTCTAATTTTATTCATGTTAATTCTTCCTATCCCCAGTTAATCCTCACAACTGGATCAATAAATAACATGATAATAAATGGAGAAAAGATTGAAGTTGCCAAAGACTTCACATTGCTTGGTTCTATAATCGGCGCCAATGGAAGCAGCAGTCAGGGCATCAGACAACATATAGCACTGGGCAAATCGGCTGCAAAGGACCTCTTTCAAGTGCTGAAGAGCAAAGATGTCTCCTTGAGTACTAAGGTGCACCTGACACAAGCCATGATATTTTCAATCACCTCATACGCATTTGAGAGCTTGACAATGAATTAAGACTGAAGACGAGTCGAGGCTTTCAAGTTACGGTGTTGGTGAAGACTACTGAAAGTACCCTGGACTGCTAAAAGAACTAACAAATCTGTTCTGGAGGAAATGCAGCTGGAATGCACCTTGCAAATGAGAATGTCTAGACTTCGTCTTACATACTTTGGTCATGTTGTCAGAAGGGAACATTCCCTGAAGAAAGAGATCATGTTTGGTAAAGTGGAGGGTCAATGAAATAGGGGAAGGCCTTCAATGAGGTGGATTGACACAGTGGCTGCAATTATGGGCTCAGGTATGGAAAGGATTAGGAGGCTGGCACTGGACTGGGCAGTGTTTCGTTCTGTTGTACATAGGGTCGCTATGAGTCAGAGCCAAGTCGAGGGCCCCTAACAACAATAACAACAATCCCCAGCTAAGGTACAAGTTCTGAATAATATAAACATAATTTTTCTTGCAAGTAAGTGGTTTAGAAGTGGCTGTATTGACCTACATCTGGCAAAAAAGATGTAAGAGAACATTTGGCTAAGGGAGTGAATAAGAACATCTCAAAATAACTTACAACCTCGGACATGGGATGGTGGCTATATTAAGGTCTGAGGCTAAAACTTCTCTCTGAATCTGCATTAGGAATACAGTCTGTCAAGTCCTGTAACCCTCCACAGTACCCTGAGAAAATTACTGGGTAAACAATTTCAAAAAATAATGTAAATTCTGTTTGCTTACAGGTTTTGTTTGCTTTCTAGGAAGCCAGGTTCAAAAGAATTCTGAGAACAGATGCCTGCTCAAAACAAACTTTAGAGGGTCTCATGATTGTTTTGATGTCAGAAGTACCCAATTAAATGATTACTTTATAACTTTAAAAGACAACTTAGGAACATATGTCATCTCCCACCAATCAGATGTGCCATCACCCAATTTTATAACCTAAATGTCAAGCAATCACTGAATTTTTACTAACTTCCCTTATGCTTTCTTATATAAACTCTCTTAACTGTTTCCTTGGGTCACTTAGCTCAGGATCTTCAGGACTTTATGATTTTCAATTTGCAAATTGCCTCTGCCCTAAACAAAAGGTCTTTATTTTTAATTTCAACCAGACTCTGTCATTTTTATCCTATGACAGGAGTTTTCAGAACTATTTCCTTTTTCTCATGAAGAAAGATGCAGATAAATGCATTCATTTCATGCCCTGGACATGGTCATGTCTTCGTAGATTCCTGGACTGCAGAACCCATTGTGTGAGAGCTAACTAAAAGTCAAAGCCAGAACAGTGAAAATGCCAGGAGAG